>NC_043717.1:110225132-110248294 GCF_006229205.1 Suricata suricatta
GCTCGCGCCCCGCCCCCGGCGCCGCAGCGAGCCCGCCCGCCATTGGGTGCAGCGGCCAGGGTGGGGCGGGGCCCCGGCGACGACGCTACCAATTGGCTGGAATTTGTGTCCATTCCGGCCAGGGAAAAGGGGGTGGAAACAGTGTCAAGCTCCCGATTGGTTGTCATCGACCGTCATTTGGGGAAAAGAGGCGGCTTGGGCGCGGAGGGGCTGGTTTAGTGGGAGGAATTTGAATATTAAGGATTAATAGGCCCTTGCGGATGCTGGGGCAAGTGAAGGCCTAGGCTTCGCATGCTTTTTTGCGTGGCCCTTCCGCCGTTGACCCTCTGTACACAAACGCACAAACTACGCTGCCATAAGAGTTTCACCGCACCCGCATTTTCTCAATATCACCACTTTCAATAGAAGCAGCAAAGTTGCCTGCCCTGGAACCTGACGTTCCAAAGGGACCTTCGAGGGACCTTCGTGCCAGGGGCCTACCCATTGCATTCTTTCATCTGATCCTGACGTGTGCCGCACTCTCATAGGATTAAGAATAAATAACAAATCACAGCCTTGGCCTTCCTGAAACTCTAGTGGGAGAAGAACGTGCGTTCTCTTCGTGCAGGGCTGCACCGAGATCTATCATTGTATCAGATGGCTTGCTGGAGGTGTGGAGAAGGGGCAATGAGAGCACAAGGGAAGCAGCACTTAGCTCTGCCAGGAGGGGAGAGGGAACACTTCCTAGAGGAGCTGATTTTGGGAGCTAAGATCCAGCAATTCTGTGTCAGAAAAATATTGAAGGGTATGAGAAAAGTTTTATCTAATGGGCTATTGAGGACAGGACTATTTCTCAGGGCAGCCTTCCTCAGATTCCAGCCATCATCCCAATTCATCCAGTGCTCCTTGTACTAGTTCTATGCTTAACAAGGAAACTTCTATTATTAAATACCATGTGCCAGATTCTGGACCGATGGTACTGAACAGGACAGTAAACCAACATTCTTGTAACAAAGATTTATACTAAACATATAATACAACAAATAAGTATATAATATAATGTCACATAATGATAAGGGCTTTGAGACAGATAAAACAAGGTGAAAGGGGTGCTCTCTAGATATCTATAGGCTTTTGCGCTCACTTTGTTCCCCCACATTGATCATTGGGGAGAGATCTCCATGTGGCAAATTCAAAGGCTCTGAGGAGATACTATGCCCGGAATGTTGGCGGGGGGGGGGGGGGGAAGCTTATGTAGCTAGAGGGTGGTACGGTGTGCAGTTGGAGAGGCATCTAGAGCCACCATGGGAACTGGGATCTCCTGAGATGAGAAGCTTTGGGAAGATTTTGAACTGAGAGTTAACATCATCAGATCTATGTTGCAGGTGCAGTGGGGAGAACTTCCACCGAGGGAAAAAACTCGGAGGAAAAGCCCACTCAGGATGCCCTGACAACAGTCTAGGTCAGGCGACAGTGGCCTTAACTAGGGTGGTAGCAGTGGAGCTTCTGCGAAGTTGTGAGAGTCAAGCTATATTGTCAAAATTGACCAGAAAATATTGGATGTAGAGTATTGAGAAAGAGAAGAAACAAGGATGATTCCCGAGGTTTTCACTGAGCAACTGAAGGAATAGGTGCCTTTCACTATAACGGGGAAAACTGTAGGAAAAACACATTTTTGGAGCTATAGGTCAAGAGTTTTGTTTTGGCCATGTTAAGCTTGGGATGCCTCTTAGATGTGCAAGTGGAGATGTTGAGTAGGCATTTGGGTTAATAAGCCAACAGATTCAGCATCTGACTCAAGAAGCTATGAAAGAAACAGCAGAGTAAACCTGGAGAAAACAGAAGGAAGAAAAATAAGGATGAGTAGAAATGGATGAAACAGAAACAAATGATAGGATTGAGAACGCCAAAAGCTGATTCTCTGAAAAGCTGGGGAAAAGAGCCAACCCTTTAACAGTCTGGATATGAAGAGGGAAAAGTCAAATTATATTAGAAACCAAAAAAAAAGATGTAGTCCCAGATCAACAAATTATACCATAGATAATAGATAAAACATACATTTTTAAAAAGATTTTATGAACAACTGTGTGTCAGAAAATTGGAAAGCATAAAAACATGAATAAATGCCTAGAAAAGCACAGACTACCACAACTGACCCTAGAAACATAAAACCTGAATAGACCCTCTATAACCACAAAGAAATGGACTATACACTGCATTTTAAAAATCTACCCCCTGCCAATAAAAGAAAAAAATAAGCTCAGAGAGTTTTATAGATGAATTCTACCGAACTCTTAATGAATGGATAATTCCAACCATATGCAGAAAAAAACCTCTAAACTTACTTTATGAGACTAATATAACTACTATAATGAGCCAGTGAAAGTGTGCCACAGGATGTGTAAGTACATGTAAAAATTCTAGACAAATAAACAGAATCCGGCAGAATATAATGATATAACCAAGTTGAGATATATCCTAAGAATGCAAGGATGGTTTACAATGAAAAAATCAACCTTAACAGATTTAAGGGGAACAAATTATATTATTGTTTCAATACATACAGGAAAACTGTTTAACGAAATACGACTACTTATGAGGAAAACAACAACCTGGACAGCTCTGAATAGAAGGGAGCTTCCTCAATCTGATCAAAGGTATCTATTAAAAAACTTAAACAGCGCATTTAATGGTGTTAAGTGGCAACGAAGCAAGAAACAGAACATATCTATGGTGCAACATCATTCATGTAAAATAGAACACATGTATCCTCCTCCAATTCTCTTTTAAACCTCATCCTTTGTGTTTCACTGTGAGGAGAAAGACCCATTAGAGCCGGGAGAGAAAGACCTTAGCAAGTAATAAAAAGCTGGAAAATGTGGGGTGTCCAGGTGGCTCAGTTGGTTAAGCATCTGACTCTTGATTTTAGCTTATGTCGTTATCTCACAGTTCGTGAGTTTGAGCTCCACATTAGGCTCTGCTCTGAAAGTGCGAAGCCTGCGTGGAATTCTCTCTCTCCCTCTCTCTCCGCCCCAACCCCACTCACGCTGTTTCTCTCTCTCTCTCTCTCTCTCTCTCTCTCTCTCTCTCTCTCACTCACTCAAAATAAATAATTCTTAAAAAGCTGGAAAATGTAACTAAAAAAAGATTCAACTCATTCTAGCTACAAAAATTATAAAATAGCTGGGAATAAACTTAAGAAATGCCAAAAACCTATATTTAAAAGCTATAAAACTTTACTGAAAAACATAAAAAAAGACCTGGAAAAAAAAAAAAAGAAACCACCATACTCCTAGAGAGAAGTCGACATAATAAAGATGTCAATTTTTTGAACCATTTATTTATGCATTTTTATTTGGTCTCTAAGTTCAGAACAGTGCCCTAAAACTAAATTTTAGAGATGCTGGATATCATTAGTTTATTATGAAAGAGAGACATGGAAATTGCTGACCTGATGGAAGGTTTCACAGCTTCCCTCGAATGGGCAGCTTCACTTGATGCCATTTGAATAATGATGTATTTCAGTCTACATACTTCCAAGAATGTCACCATCTCTAAATAAGAAATAATCCTTGTCATCTAGAACTTTGGTGCCTTCATATTCTGGGAGAAGAACTTGATCTCCAACTTTCATACCAACTACTTGAATCTCTCCACCCTTTCCTTTAGATTTTTCTGGGAGCATAATTCCCTCCTTTAGTTAGTGTTGGCTGCGCCCCTTTCAAGTAAAACTCGGTCAAAGAGGGGAAGAAGCTCTGAACACCTATCCTGCTTTGGCTCCGGCCGCCACAGCTCATCCTCTGCTTTGGAGCTGCTGCTGCAGATGTCACTTCTTCGGAAATTAATCTGGAATTATTTTTCCCAAGTCAAAATCAAGGAGTTTTTGTGGACTGTAACAAGTGCATTCAAGATTGGGAAGTGTAAGTGTACAAGACTAGAAATCAAGACATTTGGGAAAGCAAAAACCAAGGAAGAGGGTCTTGCTAAATTCCTTAGTTTGAATAAATGAGGCTTGAATAATACGGTTGCACTTTTGCCATTGAAAAGTAGAAAAATATACTAGATTTTAATGTGTACACTTGCAGAGGGGCGCCTGGATGGTTACATGCCCGACTCTTGATTTCGGCCCAGGTTATGATCTCACGGTTTGTGGGTTCCGGCCCCAAGTTGGGCTCTGTGCTGGCAACACGGAGTCTGCTTGGGATTCGCTCTCCCTATCTCTCTACCCCTCCCCAGCTCTCACATGTGTGTACATGTGTGTGCACTCTCTTTCAAAATTAAATAAATGTTAAAAAATAAAATATTCACTGATAGAATTAAAAGTGTGTCATTTAAAACATTGGGTTATACTATTTTTTAAATGGGTCCTGTTAAAATTCAGACCATACAAGGTAAAAACCAGGAAAATACAGTATGATAGCACTTGACAGGAAAACAGCAACTGGAAGGATTTCATTGGCATAACAGACAGCACCAACTTCTGCTCTGTCTAAAAATCCCGTGAACTGATGAGAATGTATATAGTTTTGGAAAAGCAAATGCAAACTGACAGTGGAAAATTAGAAGGGTAAAAACACACAGTCCAGAGTGTTAGAATTAGCATCTCAGATAATACCACAAAAAATTAAAAACATAAGTTTGTTTCAAGTACTAGCGAACATTTTCCGAAGTTACTTATGAATGAGACTCCTCAAAACAAAATTCTCAGTAAATTCGAACTTGTAGAATGCACACAGTCCGGTCTCTGGCAACAAAACAATAAAATGAAAACTTAGAAACAAAAGAATGGGCAAAAGTAGAACAAAACAAAACAAAAAAGCACTCTCTGCTTGGAAGTGTTAAAACGGACCTCCACATAGCTCTCTCGTTAAAGAGGAAACAAAAACTAAAATGATAAACTCCTCAGAAATGGCTGACTCTGACATTCTACGTGTTAAAAGCTAAACTGTGTGGACAAAGCGGTCATCTAGAAAAAGTAATAACCTTAACTACCTGTCCTAGAAAAGAGGAAAATAGATCAGAAATGAATTGCGTCTGATACATCACGCTCACTGTCTTAGGTGCACACACGCAGAGTTTTCCTTCTATACCCAAAGAAACTTGCTGTAAGGAAATACTGAGAAACAAAGAAATGGACCCATCAAAGTGAGGTGAAGGTGGTGAAGGTGGGAGGCTGTCAACAATGGGCAGCTTTCAACAATTTTTCGGAAAGCAGGTACGAATTACTTGAATAAAATAGGTGGGGAAGATCTAGCCTAGACTATTTGATGAGGGAGCTACAGGAGGCGTGGGAGCCAGTTTGCAAGATACAAGATCAGAGAATAGGCTCGGAAGCAGTGGGGCTCTGGCGGAAGGGCAAAACCGATGGGACCGAGGGGCGCCTGGGGGCTCAGTCGGTTAAGGGGCGGACTTCGGCTCAGGTCATGATCTCCCAGTCTGTGAGCTCGAGCCCCGCGTCAGTCTGTGCGGACAGCTCGGAGCCTGAGCTTGCTTCCGATTCTGTGTGTGTGTCTCTCTCTCCACCCCTGCTTGTTCTCTGTCTCTCTCTCTCTCTCTCAAAAATAATAAACATTAAAAGAAATCGACGGGACTGAACCCATGGGGATTAACTGAAGCCCCCAAAGCACGGTGACTCTAGTTCCTCCTCTCTGCCAGATAGCTGGGCTGGCAGCTGGCATAGGCCCGCAGGAAAAACACCTGACAGTTCTCTAAAGAGGGTGAATGAAATGTCTACAGCGAGCTCGGGCTGCCAGCCTGGATGTTGGCAACCCCTGAACAATTTTGTCCTCATTCTAGCATTTGCAGACCGGGAACACTGCTCTCCAGCTCCCTGTCCTACACGGAAGAGTCGCAGCATGAAAACAGACCTATTTGCCCTGAAGCAGATTAAATCCACAATAGCTACCCAGCCCTTGTTTATTAAATATAAACCAACCACAAAGGATCATCAGAAATTTTAAGGTCTTCAACATTAAAGATAATCAGGCTTAAGGGCGCCTGGGTGGCTCAGGCGGTTGAGCATCGGACTTCAGCTCAGGTCGTGATGTCGCACTTTACAAGTTCGAGCCCCACGTCAGGCTCTCTGCTGTCAGTGGGGAGCCCACTTCGGAATCTCTGCTCCTCCCCTTTGCCTGCTTTCTTTCTTTTTCTCTCTCTCTTCTTTCTCAAAAATAAATAAGCATAAAAAAGTCAAGTATAACCTATAGGAAAAAATGAGCTCAGAGGAATCCCAGAAAATGCAGGGAACATAAGGAAATTTTTAATTTAATTAGCATATTCACAGAACTAAAAGAAAATATTGTACCCACAAAACAAAAATATTGTTCTCCAGAAAACAAGGAGTGGAGAACAAGAAAGAATTATTGGAATTAAATGATTATTGAAGTTCAACTTCCAATAGAAATATCGAAAGGCAAAACTAAAGAAATCTCCCAGGAAATAGAACAAAACAATACAGACAGGGGCACGTGCGTGGCTCAGTCCGTTAAGCGTCCGACAGCGGCTCAGGTCATGATCTCGCAGTTCGTGGGTTTGAGCCCCGCGTCAGGCTCTGAGCTGACAGCTAGCTCAGAGCCTGGAGCCTGCTTCAGATTCTGTATCTCCCTCTCTCTCTGCTCCTCCCCCACTCCTGCTCTATCTCTCTCTGTCTCAAAAATAAATAAACCATAAAAACAAATTAAAAAACAATGAAAAAAAAAGAGAGAATAATTTAAGAAGTCCAGCAAGCAACTAACAAGTGTTCTTGAAAGATGGAACTGAGAAAAAAAGAACAGGAATCACAATAAGTAGCATCAAACTTCATGACAACACTGGACGATAAAAGATAATAGAGCGACAAGTTTTTGTAATAATAGTTTATTGTCAAATTGGTTTCCATATAACACCCAGTGCTCTTCCCCATAAGTACCCTCCTCCATCACCACCACCTCCCTTCAGCCCTCAGTTCGTTTTCAGTATTCAATAGTCTCTCATGATTTGTGTCCCTCTCTCTCCCGAACTCTCTTTCCCCCTTTCCCTCCCCCTGGTCCTCCGTTAGGTTTCACCTGTTTTCCTGTTAGATCTATGAGTGCAAACATATGGTATCTGTCCTTCTCTGCCTGACTTATTTCGCTTAGCATGACTCCCTCAAGGTCCATCCACGTTGCTACAAATGGCCAGATTTCATTAATTCTCATTGCCATGTAGTACTCCATTGTGTATATATACCACATCTTCTTGATCCACTCATCAGGTGATGGACATTTAGGTAGAGTGCCAATTTTAAAAAGGTAATAGGTAATAGGGTGATACTTTCAAATTTCCAAGAGAAAATGAATTTCAATTTAGAATTCTAGCCAAAATATCCATCAAGTGTGACAGTGGAATCAAAGTATTTTTACATATGGAAGGGCTAAGAAAACTCACCTCTCACATATACTTTCTTAAGAATCTACTTGAGGGGCACCTGGGTGGCTCAGTCATTTAAGTGTCCGGCTTTGGCTCAGGTCATGATCTCATGGATGGTGGGTTTGGGCCCCATATCGGGCTCTGTGCTGACAGCTCAGAGCCTGGAGCCTGCTTCGGATTCTGTGTCTCCCTCTCTCTCTGCCCCTCCCCTGCTGGCGCTATCTCCTTCTGTCTGTCCAAAATAAATAAAAAACATTAAAAAAATAAATAAAAGAATCTACTTGAGGATGTTCTCCAGCAAAACAAGGGTATAAACCAAGAAAAAGGAAAATGTGGGATCCACAACACAGTGGATCTAATCCAGGACCACAGTGATAGGAAACACTGAGAATGCCAGCTGGGCGGAAGGCCTGATTGGCCATCAGCGCAGACTGGACCAGGCCAATGGCAGGCTCTGGGAGACAGGACTCCAAGAATTGAAAAAAGAAAGAGCATGTGTGAGTGAACTCAACCTATTAACCGTTGTGACCGGGAGCTGGAAAAGAACTGAATGCGATGATGGTAATTAGTACAAGAAAATAAGGAAAAACAACTAGAAACTGCTCTAGAAACAGGATAAAAAAGAACTGATGGTCAGTTTACAATCAGAATAAGAAAGAAAGCAAGAGATATTATAAGTTAACCGACTGATGGTGCGTGAGAAGACAGAAACAACTTGATGCTGAGACAAGTGTTTTCCGACGGCTCAGGACTCATCACGTCTGACTTACACAAGGGAAACGTAATCCTAGCATCTCTTCTTTGGCATCAAAAAATATTTACATAAACATCATAACATGCATTCGTGTTCTTGGTTTTCAACTCGTCGAGCCCAAAACACAGAAGGATGGGTTTGTGTTGCAGGACAGGACCCTGCCCTCGTCTCCTTGGGTGGAGCGAACGGTTAGCTCAGCAGGCCCGGGGGCTCCTGAGAGGGGCCTTGGGGACGCCTGCCACACCTGATTTGATAGTCGTACTGCGATCTTTAGTTGTGTATAAGTACAAATAGTACACTCGAACCTCTCGTTTTACTAACTTTCAGTAGCAATGTATCTTTGGCCACTCAATAGCAGCTTCACTTTACTTTTGCGCTGTCGGAGCTAACATCTGTGTCCCATCCTGATAAATAGGAGAAGACGGTCTCCCAGAAGTGAAAGAGTACATGAAAGGGGAACAGAAACATTGGGATTGGGGGGCTCCAATAAATGATGTCCATTTTCCCCTCGAGTGTCATCGAACTTGACAATACGATTGTAGGATTCGTCGGAGTGAATATACAACATGGGCCAAGAAAACAGTGACTCATAGGAAGACTTGCCTCACCAGGTACCCGAACGCCCTCCGAAATGGCACTGATGAAATAGCACAGCTCTGGCGCTGCAAGAGGCAAATGACCCCCGGGACCGAGTACTGCCCTGAAGAGGCCCGGGTGGACTCGGGACAGAGACCCTCCCCCCTGCCCCGTCTGTAGAGCTGTGGATAGAGTCTGCCTTCGCTCTCCTTGTGTGATTCAGGAAGAAATCCTGCTGTGGGAAACTGCGGTGGCCGCTAAGCGACTTCCAGCCAATGTAAGTTCCAGGAAGTCCTCCGGGACCTTCTGGGAAGCCACGGGCCCTCTGCTCGTCCTGGACTGGGTCAGGTCTGGAGGTGACTCCTGACGCAGTGGTAGGAGCTCACTCAGGCATCAGGGGTATCTTTAGGGGAACTTTCTCTGTGGTTAAGGGTTCCCCGAGGGGTTTTCTGTTGCCTACATCACCACTTGTTTATGACCCTGGGGCTTGTTTTCTTTCTTTCTTTTTTTTTTTTAGTTAAAAATTTTTTGGTGTTTATTCATGTTTTTAAATAATTTTTTAATGTTTTATTTATTCTTAATACAGAGAGAGACAGAGCATGAGAGGGGGGAGAGAGAGAAGGAGTCACATAACCGGAAGCAGGCTCCAGGCTCTGAGCTAGCTGTCAGCACAGAGCCCGACGCGGGGCTCGAACCCACGAACGTGAGATCTGACCTGAGCCGAAGCCGGAGGTTTAACCGACTGAGCCACTCAGGTGCCTCTGGTGTTTATTCATTTTTGAGAGAGAGAGAGGGAGAAAGAGAAAGAGAGAGAGAATGGGCAGGGGAAGGGGCAGAGAGACAGAGAGGGAGACACAGAATCCAAAGCAGGCTCCAGGTTCTGTGTTGACAGATGCGTGGCTCAAACCCACAAACCGTGAGATCATGACCTGAGCAGAAGGCAGATACTTAACCGACTGAGCCACCCAGGAGCCCCCTTTAAAAAAATTGTTAATGTTTACTTATTTATTTTGAGAGAGAGAAAAAGAGAGCAGTCTCCACACCATGAGTGCAGAGCCGGAGGCGGGGCTCGATCCCACCAACCATGGGATGACGACCTGAGCCAAAATCCAGAGTTGGAGGCTTAACCGACTGAGCCACCCAGGTGCCCCTAATTTTATTTTTGTCCCTTATGTAGGTTGGCTACTGTTTTTACCTTTTTGTTTTGTCTTTGCGTTCTCAAAGAACCAGTTTTGAGATTCAGTTCTCTGGTTTCTCTGTGTATCGGCTCAGTACTTTCTGTCCTCATGATGCCTGTTTTCTGGGCATTTTGCAAGTTTTCTTTGATTTTTTTTTAATCAAAGATTTTTTTAAGGGAGTTTTAAATTCTAAATGCAAGCTTTTGTTTTGTTTTCCGTTTTAGTTGTTAACATTCTATTCCAACAGTGTATTCGTATTCTTTTCTATTTTTTGAAATTTCTTCAGGACCCTTTCTGTCTCAGAATGTGGTCAGTGGTTCGTCTCTCACTTCCCTCCGCCAAGATGCCCAGCATGCACTTTTCCTTATTGTGGTCTCAAACTGGCTATTTTAGCCATTAAGGTCTTCCTGGGAAAACAGAAACCACTTCAAGTGAGGGCATTGAATGCCAGGAAAGGGGCACCTGGGACTACTGGGAGGTTAATATGCAGGCAGCTGGGAGACCCACCTGGGTAGGAAGTCACTGCCTCCCGTAGGATGGAAGGACACAGGGAGAAGACTCGGAATCAAGGAGGGCTCTTGGTGAGAGCGGCAGCTGCCACCCCTGAGACAAAGAGGAAAACCGTCCCCTTCTCCTCCTCTCTAGTCTTGCTCTTGCCTTCCATGATCAATCCCTGCCAGAAACTGGCTAAGTCCTGGGCCTGGTGAAGTTTGGCAGCAAGGCCTCTCTGTATAGGGTGAGAGAGAGGTGGACAGTGGATCCCTGGATAAACAGGCCCATGGGTGAACTTTAAAAGTCTGGGAGAAAAAAAAAAGTCTAGGAAGCAGGGTGCCTGGGGGGCTCAGTCGGTTAAGCCTCTGACTTACGCTCAGGTCATGATCTCACGTTCATGGGTTCGAGCCCCGCATCAGGCTCTGTGCCTATAGTTCAGAGGCTGGAGCCTGCTTCTGGTTCTGTGTCTCCTTCTCTCTCTGCCCTTTCCCTGCTCATACTCTGTCTCTCAAAAATAAATAAAATTTTCAAAAAATTAAAAACAATAAATAAAAGTCTAGGAAGTGGGGTGTGCCTGGATGGCTCTGTCGATTTAGGGTCCAAGTGTTGGTTTCAGCTCAGGTCATGCATGGTCTCACGGTTCGTGGGTCTGAGCCCCGCATCGGCCTCACGAGGACAGCATGGAGCCTGCTGGCGAGTCTCTCTCCCTCTCTCCGCTCGCCCTGCATGCGCACACTTTCTCTCTCAATAAACATACAAACAAACAAATGAAAGTCTAGGAAGTGAGGACACTCATGCTCCTCACCATCTCTCCTCCTTCTCTGCCTGGTGCTCCGCCAAACTTCTTGTCTATGGTTTTGCTTTTAGATCTTCTAGTGCTTTTATTTACACCTTTAAATAATCCAGTCCAGCCTTCACTACCTGGTTGATCAACACTGAATAATATCTAGCGACAAGAGCAACTTTGGTTGAGAGCGCCGGGTGCTGGGGAACCTGTCTGCCGCCTCGCCTCCCTCCACGCTTGGTCTCGTCTGTGACTCGATCACTTCTGGACCCGCCAGCTCTGCGGGTCACGGTCGCGGGCCTTCTCAGACTTGGTGCTCGCGGCTGGGGTCACGGGCACTGGGGCTGCCCGCCCAGCTCACCAGGCTGACCCGTAGATGGGCCCGTTAGTTTGGATGGCCCGCACCAGCCGGGCGCTTTGACACGGGTCTGCCCTCAGCTGCAGCTTCTTGAAATCGATGGAAACAGCAATATTAGCGTCTGACGAAGGGGAATTCAAAGAGTATCAAATAGCACCCTCACAGTGTCCGCGTATGTCAAGAAGGAGAGCACGCTGTGATCAAAGAAGTCACTGTCGTGGATGTTTCCGGACAGAGCAGGACGCCAGTGACGCAGAGCACAACCCACTGGAAACACGGGAAGAAATGGGCAGGAGTAGGATGGTCTTAACCTTGAGGCAGCGCAAAGGGAAGGACACAAGTTAGTGTTTCATATTCTCTCGTGGGACGATGAGTCAGGTGCAAGCCGGAGAGAGCACGCAGAAGGCACTAAAGAACCCAAAGTTTACTTCGCTCTTGGGCCTCTGGACACCGGGCGGCCCTGCAGGGCCGCACGGAACAGCCCTGGGGCGGGCAGGGGACAGACGACCAGAGTGACGGCAAGGTTCAGGCCGTGAGACCGCACTGGGGCTTCCAGGAGCGGGCAAGGCAGGACGCGCTCAACACTTCCGGGCTGACTTGTTTGATGAGTGTCAGCGGGCCCTGGGCTATGGGGATGTCCAGTAGCCTGACGTCTGACCCCGGAGGACAGTTGGCCTGTGACGTCGGGGCAGCGAGAGCAGCTCCTGAACGGGATTGGCTCGCTTGCATTCCTGGCTCCAGCTGCATCCAAGAATTGGCTGGCCATGAAAGGGCAGTCTCTCCCCAGCCAGAAACTTTATTGGTGTTTTTGGATGTAAAAACATCATAATAGACAGAAAATTTAAAAATCTTTCCAATACAGCCGGCTGACAGCATAACCTGTGACACTGCTTGTGTAACTGCGGAGCCAAGTACGCGCCCCGCGGAAAGCAGCGGCGGCGCGGCCCGCTCTGCGCCTCAGCTGGGCTTCCTTCTAGGCACCTGCGTCTCCCCGGTGTTACAGACTCCAGGTGCATGCTAGCTTTTGTCCCCTGCCCTGAAAGGTGGACACTGCGAGGACAGGGCTGCACCTTGTCTTCTGCTGTATCTGGGGCCTGAAAAGTGCCCGGCCCTCAGTCAGCGCTCAGTTCTCAGTTGCCCTAACAGATAAATTCCCCAAACACACATTCATTTCTAACGCCTTTGTTGTCCGTGCCAAGAAGGAAGTAGCAGCTTTGTCCCATCTCTTCCCTCTGCTAGCTCTGGCTTAGGATGATGCACCGAGGGACGGTTGCAAGTTTGGACAGGGTGACGGGGAGGGCTGTCTTGGTAGAAAGGCGCGAGAAGGTTGATGAATATAAAAGCCGCATGGAGAGTAAGGAGAGGCAACCTCATCACTGGAGAGAAGCTGGACCAACTTTCTGGGCTGGGGTCTGGCCTCAGCTTCCCTGGAAGTTCGTTTCTAGGGAAGCCCGTGGGCAAGGTCACGAGTGACTGCTGGGAAACAGAACTCCCCAGACAGGCACCCGGCAGGGCTGGGATGGGGACCCAGGACTGCATGTGTCTGTCTTTTTTATGACACTTTTCTGATCTAGACTGGCCGCCCCCAAACCGGAGCCTATATTCTGCCTTTAGACATCAGTGATAATTTGGTCACTTTATGGAATTCCCGGCTGGTAGCGATTTTCCTCCGGCATCTAGAAGGATGTGCTTGGTTTCACCCGTGCGTGGGGCATTTGGTGTGGAAGCTCAGTCCCCAGCCAGCTGTCCGGAGAGGACATGGCTACCACTGAAGCTGGAGGCCCGCGTCTGGGGGCAGAGGAGGGGTCTCCACTCAGAGCACACAGGCCCGAGACACTCACAGGGGCCCCGGGAGGTGCGACAAGGCCGACCTCCTCAGAGGATGTGCGGGAAGCGTGTCGTGATACACCCATGCGAGGGAAGGCCAGTCGACGACAGTGTCAAAGCTGTCATGCTGAGCGAAAGAAGCCAGACAGGACAAGGTCCACGCTGCATGACTCCGTGGGCAGAAAACGCGAGAAAAGGCAAAGGAACACGCAGTGACAGAAAGCAGATCGGCGTTGCCCGGGGATTGGCCTCTGGAGCGGTCCGAGGGAGGATTCACAAACGGACACGAAGAAGATTTGAGGGTTTTACAGGAGTATACATGTGTCAAAATGTGCCAAATTGTATACTGTAGACAACATACTTTGATGTGTGTGAGTTATATCCGAATAAAGCTGTTTGGAATATGGTGCATCAAATATACTGTACGGCGTAAAGGACAATTCCGAAGGCCACAGCCGTGTCGCCACTTTGCAGCTGAGTAAATCAACATGGCCGGGTGCCTGTCCACAGCCACCAGCAGTCACTCCGGCCTGTGCCATTAATAGTCATCGCTTTGTTTTTCCTTAGAATTTTACCACCTGAAGAAGCTTCCCCAAACCAGAGTTTGGTTTGGCCTGTATGAGTCGAAATATGTGTGGTCTACATCAGGTCATGTCTCTCTCCCTCTGCTACCCTCTGCGGGTATGTTATTAAATACAGCCACAGCTCATTGATTTTCATTCCCGTATGATAACCCTTTTTAATTTCTTTACGTTTATTTATTTTCAAGAGACATACAGAGACAGAGCTTGAGCAGGGCTGGGGCAGGGGGTGAGGGACACAGAATCCGAAGCAGGCTCCAGGCTCTGAGCTGTCAGTGCGGAGCCTGATGTGGGGCTCGAACTGACAAACTGTGAGATCATGACCTGAGCTGAAGTTGGACGCTTAACTGCCTGAGCCACCCAGGCACCCCTTCCCTTTTTAAAAAGTTTTTTTTAGTGTTTATTTAGTTTAAAGAGAGAGACAGAGCAAGCGAGCAGGGGAGTTGTGTTATGGCTTCGATAGGCATCACATTGAATGTGTAATAAATCAACATGCAGAAAATTGACCCCTTTATAGGGTTCAGTCTTCCAGTCCGGTCATGTATATGTCTCATTTGCTTAGATCTTCTTCCTTAATGTCTCTTGTTAAAGTTTTATCATTTCTTCCACAAGGGGCTTGCAAATCTTATATAAATGTATTCCTAAGTATTTTTTCAAAGTAGTCTTCATGCCCAGCGCCGCGTCCAGTGCAAGCCTTGAACTTGCAACCCTGGGGTCACCCCCTGAGTTGAGATCAAGAGTCAGACATTGAAGTGACGGAGTCACCCAGGCGCCCGTATTTTTTTTAAATGTTACTGCAGGGGCTCCGGGGAAGCTCAGTCAGTTAAGCACCCAACTTCAGCTCAGATCATGATCCCATGGTTTGTAGGTTCAAGCCCCACATCATGCTCTCTGCTGTCAGCACAGAGCCCGCTTCGGATCCTTTGTCTCCCTCTCTTTCTGTCCTTCCCCTGTTCATTCTCTCTCTCTCTCTCTCTCTCTCTCTCTCTCTCTGTCTCACTTTCTCAAAATTAAATAAAACATTGAAAAAATGTAATGCTATTGCAAATGGTATGTTATTTTTTAAATTTTCATTTTTTAATTCTTTGCTACTGATAGAAATATAAATAAGTTTTATATATGGACTTTACATCCAGCAACCTTGTTAAAGTCTCCTAGTAACTATAATAATTTATCTCTAGATTCTTTGGTGTATCATAATATACATCAAATCACCGGTGAATAATGACAGTCTTTCTTTGCCTTTACTTTTACTTATTTTTCTTGCCCCACTGCCCTCACTAGAAGAAACATTACAACGTTGACTTTTCTTACTTCTGATCTCGAGGCAAAGCTTTCAATATTTTACCAGTAAATGTGGTGGTGGCCATAATTATTTTTATAGGGCTTTTCCTAAGGAAGGTCATGTTAATTACCAGTTTCTGAGTTCTCTTTTTAATGATTTAATGATGAATGGATGTTGCATTTTATCAAATGCTTTGTTTTTGCACCTAATGGGATGATCATGTAATTTTTCTGCCTTAATATATTAATATGGTTAATTACAGTACATTATTTTCTTTTTTAAGAGGGGTTCTTTTTTAAATTTATTTTTTAATAATTTTTACTTTTGAGAGAGACAGAGAGAAATAGGGAGGAGCAGACTGAGAGCTGGTTCTGTGCTCAGTGAGGAGCCTGGCTTGGGGCTCAGTGCCCGACCCCAGGATCATGAGCTGCGCTGAAATCAAGAGTCACGTGCTCAGGCGCCTCAATAAATCATTTTCTGTTGCTGAACCAAGTCTGCTACTTGCTCACCGTGTGTTATCAGTTTTATTTGTTGCTGACATTTTGCTGGGAGTTTTTGCATCTATGCTCGCAAGTGAGCTTGGCCAATAATTTTCTTTCTTAAAATGTCCTTGACACATTTTGGCGTCAGAGTTATGTTTGCCTGCTAACAAAATTGTATTCTTTTTGGTTATTCTCTGAGAGAATGTGTGCAAAACTAGAACTGTTTATTCTTCAATACTTGGGAGATCTCGCTGACAAGGTCATCTGGGCCCGGAATTTGCTACCGGGGGATAGATACTGGAGAAAATAATTTTACAATGATATTACTATTTAGGGTTTCTGCCTTTTCTGTGTGTATGTGTGTGTGTGTGTGTGTGTGTGTGTGTGTGTGCACGTGCACACATTTTTTAAAAATATTTTTTTAATGTTTTATTTATTTTTGATACAGACAGAGACAGAGTATGAGAGGGGGAGGGGCAGAGAGAGAAGGAGACACAGAACCAGAAGCAGGCTCCAGGCTCTGAGCTGTCAGCACAGAGCCTGACGCGGGGCTCAGACCCACGAACGTGAGATCTGACCTGAGCCAATGTCGGAGGCTTAGCCGACTGAGCCACCCAGGCGCCCCTAGACACATTTTTATTGTAGAAAAGCAACTTGTACATTTTAACATTTAAAACTGACCATTATCTTTCTTTCTCAGTGAAACAAAAATGGGCGCCTAGGTGGCTTGGTCGGTTAATCATCCGACTCTCGGTTTCAGATCAGGTCATGATCTCACAGTTCCTGAGTTTGAGCCCCCAGTTGGGCTCTGTTCTGATGGTGCAGAGCCTGCTTGGGATTCTCTGTCTCCCTCTCTCTCTCTGCCCCTCCCCATTCACTCTCTCTGCCTCCTTCAAAAGAAACAAACAAACAAATAAATAAAAGTGTCATCTTCAACTGCAGGGATGTCTGCTAAACATCACAAGTGAATATGCCAGAGGAGAAGCCATGTTGTCAAAGTGCCCACGTGTTGGTAAGCGCTAACTGTCCATGCTGTCACAGAGACGCAGCGTAATCTCTGAGTACAACGTACAGAGAAAGGCTAGTATTTTACACACTCTTACACGGGGCCTCACACCCTCCAGCTTCCAGCAGAGCGAGGGGAGCAGAAGGGGTGTCTTTTTTCCCCACAGAGCACAGTGGTGTTGATTTCATTCACCTCACATAGAGACAGGAAGGGCTAAAAATGAATTGAGAACAGAAAAGCAGAGTTTCTTTTCCCACCGTAGTCTGCTCCAGGGATTGCCCCCCAAAATAACTTGAGACCCATGGTACAAAGGGAGAGAAAAGAGACTTCACAAATCAGAGCACAAGAGGAGGGAAAAAGAAAAGCCAGCAACTGGCCCCGGGACTGGAGAACAGCAGGAAAGGAGGGTTGGAACCCATTCGCGTGGCGTGTGTCAGCTTCTCCTCTGTCCTCTTCCCCTTTCTCCTCCTCACCGTCACCTTCGCCTTCTTCCTCATCTCCTTCTTCATCAAGCTCTTCCTGTCCTTCTTCGTCATCATCATCATCTTCCACTCCTTCCCCTCCTGCATCATCCATATCAGGAACCAGGTAATGCTGTCACGGATTTGGCCAAATAGCATCTTCGATGACCTCCCCCGACTCCTCTGACTCCTCTGCGCCTGCAGCAGAATCATGGGAAACCAGGTGATGAAGCCCTCTGGTCCCTCGCGCTCTCTCTTCCTGCTGCCTCTCCCCTGCATTTGACTCGAACGTTTCATCAGATTTCCATTTGATTTCAGTGGACTTGGAAGCTGGGTCACAACTCTCATTTACACAAAATTCTTTGGAGAGAACTTAATTTTTGAAATAAGCGTTTTCAGCAAAATAACAATCTCTTCTGTAACCTGATTTAATATCTTCGAATTCTGTCCTTCAACTCTTGTCAAAAATGGTTGGCGGAGTTGTTACATTTCCATTCTACTTTCCAAACAAGCTCAGTGGCTTGTTCATTAAGTCTGTCTCTTTCGTTTTGTACCTCATCAATAGGTTCAATTGCTTCTTGCTGTTCCGTTTCTCCCTTCGGTAAGTGCTGAGAGATGGACGTCTGTGGCCTGGGGGTGGGAGGCGGGCTGGGTCTCTTTCCTCTAGGGAGCCGTGGCGGCTGGCATTTGGGGGCCATGCTGTGAGGAAAGTCCAGGAAACAAGAGCAGACGCACATCTGGAAGGAGCTCTGATTATTCTGTCTTTTCTTGAGTCAATACTGGTCATTTTTTTTCCCTTGGAATTTGTTCATGTCAACATTTTCAAATGTATTGGCATAAAGTTATTCGCAACACCCATTATTCTAAAACATTACTGCATCTGTGGTTATGCGCCATTTTCCAGTCAGGATATGGTTCATCGGTGCCTTTTCTCTTGTGTTGATGACGTATGTAAATGTTCTTGTGATCCCGAGGCATCCACGCCCACCAGGCAGATCACGTCACCATTCTGGAGACAGCGGTCTAGATCGGTGTCTGAAGTGGGAATGACACAAAGACCCCATGTACAAGTGGGGAAATTTTATTCCAAACTTAAGAAAAAGTGGAATGTCTCCCAACCTAAAGCGGCACTTCTTGATGAGAAAAAACTGGACTTTCTTCCACTATGTTTCTTTGTGGGGTTTTTTGTCTTTTCTTTTTTTTTATTTGCACGAGAAAGCAAGAGGGGGAGAGAGAGAGAGAGAGAGAGAGAGAGAGAGAGAGAATCCGAAGCAGGCTCCAGGCTCAGCACGGAGCCTGCCTCTAGACTTGATCCCACGACGCTGAGATCATGGCTGGAGTGGAAATCAAGAGTCGTTCACTGAACTGGCTGACCCACCCAGACACCTCGCGTCCACCGTATTTCCGATTGATGCTCATAACCATATTGCTTGTTAGTTCTAATTAAGATTGCCTTCTCTGGCATTTCTGGGAGATTTATCTGGGTCAACATGCTCCAGGTGTGACCCTCACAAGTCATAAAGATGAGGCAGATGTTTCGCCCTTGGGGAAGAAATGTGCTTTACAGTGAGTGGGAAGCGAATGCACACGCCTGTCTTCCGCCGCAGCCTCGCTGCTGCCGACGTGTGCTTGCTGACGCCGTTTGGAGCGGGCTCATGAGCAAATGGCTAAGGGAGAATTCTTGACACGTCTTTGGTGCCGAAGGGTGACTGTACGGAAGCACGGGGACCAGACAGAGCTGCCCATGGGCTGTGAGGAGTGACTGATGATATTCTTTTAGGTTTGGGGCGGGAGGCAGAGATAAAGTTAGTTTTCAAGGAATTTCTGGATGCTGTAGGTGGGGTCTCACAGGCCCCTGAAGATGTAGCTCTTGTCAAGATAAGGTTGCTTCTAGTTTTTGAGGCGGTGTCAACATGAAGGCGTCAGAAACATGTAAAGCAGTTTACACCGTGCAGGTGTCGGCCGTCTCCCGGCGGACCGCACACTGCATCTTTCTTGCCTTTGTTAACCTCACCACATATCACATCTCTGGCCGAGACTGTTGCTTCCACAGTCACTCACCTCAAGAGAGCTGCCACCGCCGAAGTGGGGTCGTGGCACTGGCGAAGTCCCAGGGGTGACGATCCTTGGGCCCCGGGGTGGGGGGGCTGCCCGCTGGGGAGGTGACTGTGGCTCGCAGCCAGTGACCAGGCTTTTGGGTTCTTGTCTGCAAAGTCTAGCGGCTGCCTGAGGTTTCTGGTCTCCTGGTCCTTCTTCGTGAGTTTCTTCAGTGTTCCCTGCGGATTGTGACCGTGTCCCAGGACACAAAACTGACCAGACCCCTTTAGCGGATCCGTCTTAAAAATCACAAGCCTGGGTGAGGCCTCCCGGATTGAAGTGACACACCAGAGTCTTTGTGCTCCGGTGCTGGTGCTTGTGCTCGGGTGGCCCCGGCCCGGTGTGGCCCTCCCTGTGGCCGAGGGGGTGTCTGTTGACACTCAGCTGCCAGCTCTGGCCGCAGAACCGGTTCTGCCTGTCTGCTGTGGTCTCTCCCAGAGCCCTGCTCCCTGGGGTCCAGGGGCCCAGGGCGGGGCGCGGGGCGGTGTATTTTACGGAAAGATACACACACGTAGTTGTGGAGCTGGGACAGGCGAGGTCGGACCGGTCTCCTGGAGAAGACTTTGCTTCCCGGGGGGTCCGGGGCACGGGTGACCTCCGGAGCGGGGCCTTGCGGCTCTGAGTCTCCTCCTGGGAGGGAAGCAGGGGGACTTCCAGCTGGTTTGGGAGCCCGGTCTCTACCCAAGCTTTCCGAGCCTAGTTCTGACTGCTTCTCCTCATCCCCCCTCGGTAGACCCGGAGGGATTTCCGGAAAATACACGCGTGAGCTAAGGCAGGGCGGCAGGAGAAGCTGTGGATGCCAGTGTGAGGTGGAACCCTTGCACCGATTGCCAGCCTGCCCTCCAACCAAGTGCCCGCTTTCCGCAGCGCCGCTTGAAAAGGTCAGTCTGCACCCAGGAGTCCCTGGGCCCGTCACCTCAGCACTGCAGGGGGGTGCTGAAACTTGGTACCCGTTGAAGATCCCACTCAGGCGCGGTCACCATGGGGGGGGGGACTTCTATCCCCCACAGAAGGCCTCCCGGACAGTCTCCAGATTCGTCAACCGGGTGAACGCGAGGCATTGTCTCTGTGTGCATATCTGTGGGAGGAGTTTCCTTCAAAGGTCCGTTTGCCCACATCCGGAGGAAATGAACAAATGAGGACACCGAGTCTCTCAGAGCCGAAGCGATTCCTATTTCTGTTGGTTTCAAAGACGTCTGAACACCGGAGGAAAACACTTTACGATGTAAGCCCACACCTCTGAGGCTGTGAAACCCCTTCAGGGTAGGAAACCAGAAACCACCGGCTGGGTCTGAGCCCGGGCAGGCTTCCTGAGCAAGACTCTCAACTGCCGGTCGCCTCAGAGGGCTGTCCCCAGGACCAGGGCGCAGGCACTAGAGGCCCAGGCCACCGTCACACCCTGGGCAGTGCTGGAAGGCCTCCTCACGTAGCCTGACTTCTCCTTGTCCTCGAGGGGAGGGAATGCCAGGAGGGTTGCTAGTTCGAGGGCGGGTGGTCAGGGTGGTCAGGGAGGCTGTGCCCAGGCTTCGAGGCCATCAGGATGGTCCTGCAGTGAAGAAAGCAGGGATGGCACTGCTCTGACAGCGACCCAGTGGCCACAGGGGGGCGGAGGGAGATAGGCCATTGCAGCCCACACCCCAGGCCACAGCCAAAGGGCTGGTGCCACAGCAGGGAGCCATATGTTGTGATTTCTTTTATTTTGCCAAATAAATATACATTTTTGAAACTAACATTGTATTCTTTTTCTTTTTTTTAAGTTTATTTATTTATTTATTTATTTTGAGAGAGAGACAGACAGAGAGACAGAGAGGGAGGGAGAGAATCCCAAGCAGGCTCCACACTGTCAGTGCACATCCCAATGTGGGGCTTGATCTGGAGAACCATGCGATCATGACTGGAGCTAACATCAAGAGTCGGACACTTAACCGACTGACCCACGCAGGTGCCCCTGTATTCTTTCTCGTAAAGGAGGACCCAAAGTGTGTCAACCTCAGCCGCCATGTGACGCGCACGTGTCCTCCGGTATGCCTGCTCAGATAGTTAAACAAAGGAAAGATATGGATCTTGTCGGGGGCAATGTCATGTTGATGGAATTTGAAAGCAAACGGCTAAGAATTCTTGAGCCGTCTTCGGTGCACAAGGTGATTTTATGGAAGCAGGGGAGCAGGCTCCTTGGGCAGAAAGAGCTGCCCGGGGCTTTCGAGGAGCTACCTTGAAGTTCGTGGAGGGAGGGAGGGGGAGAGAGGACGTAAGTCTCCGAGGAATTTCTGGATGCTGAAAACAGGGTTTCATAAGACCCTGAAGGTTTAGTTATTGTCAAGATAAGGTTGCTTTTCGTTTTTAAGGACATGTCAACATTAGGGCATTAAAGCAGCCGGAAGCGTCTTGGGGAATGTTACACGCTGCAGGTGTCTGACATCTAGGAATGGGCTGTAGGCTATAGGAGGAATTTAGTTTAAAATGCATCTTTCAGGGGCCCCTGGGTGACTCAGTCTGTTGAGTGTCCGACTTCAGCTCAGGTTGTGATCTCATGGTTCGTGGGTTCGAGCTCCGCATCAGGCTCTGTCCTGACAGCTCAGAGCCTGGAGCCTGCTTCGCATTGTGTCTCCCTCTCTCTGTGTTCCTCCCTCACTCGCACTTTCTCTCTCAAATAAATAGAAACATTAAAAAAAAATAAACTACATCTTTCTTGCCTTTGTTTCCTTCATCAATATCATGGTTTTTCCTATGAACAAAGGCAATCTCCAAATGCTCAAAAAGGTAATGAGAAAAATTAATCAATAAAATCATTGACTGTTTGGTTACTGTCCCCTAATAAGTAAAGATAAAATACGTATGTATGACCATATAAAACCAACTGAGCTACTAGTCCAAGTCCTAAGCAGTAGTCTTTCTGCACAATACACTCTCCCTCTCTCTAAAAAAGGTTTTGAACAAAACGAAAACTGTGTTTAGTGTGTGTGTGTGTGTGTGTGTGTGTGTGTGTGTGTGTGGTTTGTTTTAATCGCCATGACGCCCTGGTTGCTAGCTTAGAGGATAAAGGGACAAGGAAACGCACACTGCTATCGGGCCAAACATCAGCCGTTGTGAAGAAGCTTCTGGAACGCCTCCCGTATGAAACACCCTTACTAATATTACAAGACCTTTAACAACATAAGAGAGACAAATGGGGAAGTGGACTCCAGCCTGACAGGAAAAGGGGGGGCAGGGAGGTTCACACTGCCTCCCATGCCTCCACGGGCGCAACGGACGGTGCTGCAGACCCTGCCAGTCATGGGAATCTCTGGCCATTCAGGCTGGGGACTGGGTGGCCTTGGGGGGGCACGGGCCCTGCTCATGGCATTCATCTCCAGATGACGCAACCCCTCATTAGTTGGGATTCAAAGTTTTGGACCCCACTTGTGAAGTTGTGGCTTTTGTTGTACTTGACCTGAAAAATAAAGTCAAGAAAACAATAGAAAATTCCCAAGCTCCTTCAATATTTCTTTGCAAGGTAAACCCTTGAATAAATTGTTTCATTAATTTTCATTTAAAAGATAGTTATGTCTTCTCCCAAAGTTTATTACAGTATAAAATACCATGCATTGGTGCTGGGGGGCTCAGTTGGTGAAAGATCCAAATTCCACTCAGGTCATGATCTCACAGTTGAGGTCCATGAGTTCGAGCCCTGCATTGGGCTCTGTGCCAGCAGCACAGAGCCAGCTTGAGATCCTCTCTCTCTCTGTTTTTCTCCCAGACTCTCTATCTCAAAAATAAACATTAAAAAATTTGCAAGTGCTACATTTGGGTTTTTGCCATGTTTGAGATGCGTTTACTATTAATTTCTTACAAGAAGATTTATTATTTCCTAAACTTGTCACATTTATCCTATAGATCGGATATATGTATATATATATATATATATGTATATATATAT
>NC_043717.1:110248394-110253195 GCF_006229205.1 Suricata suricatta
AGAGAGAGAGAGACAGAGAGAGAGAGAGAGTGAGCAGGGGAGGCCCAGAGAGGGGCAGAAAGAGAATCCCAAGCAGGTTCTGCACAGTCGGCACGGGGCCTGACACGGGGCTCGATCTCGAGAACCGTGAGATCATGACCTGAGCCGAAACCAGGAGTGCTTAACTGACTGAGCCCCCCCAGGCGCCCCAGGTCGATAGATGCTTTAAAAGCTTATGGATAGCAGAGTAGAGAGGCCCAGGGCGTGGCGGCATGGCCGGCTTTCCGCACCTGTGTTCTGCTCAGAGCACAGAGCCCTCGCCCAGCCCGGGAGGAACTGACGGCCCCGAAGTGTGAAGAGAGGGGCGCTTCTGCTGCGCCTCGGCGCGGTTCCTTCAACTCAGGCCAATTATGAGAAGCCGAGCCAGCGGGCGCAGCAAGTGGCCCGGGCTCGCTCTTAGAGGAGGAGCTACCATTCCAGCTGGTCATCATGTTACTTTGTCCTGCGGGTTGTTATCAAATATCGTGACTCGGGTTACACTGTCCAGGCCCCCGAGCTCTTACCAAGCAACTGACCAGACTCCTCTGACAACTCTCTTCGATGCTGGCTTTCACCGACATGAGTCTGCAGCGTAACAATGTGCAGGGGAGGGTTCTCCCTGCCACAGCCCTGGCTGCTGGCGGCGCCGTCGCGCCAAGCTTTGCCGCTCTGGCTGGCCCTGGTGACCGGCTGGATGCGGCACGTGAATCACGGGGGCTGTCGGGAATGATGAGGCATGACCACAATGCACCCAAGTTATTACAAACAATGGGATTATCAAAGCTCCCCTGGGCATTTATTAAGATGTCATTAATTTAAATAAGTTGTGGTAAAAAAGGAATAAAGTACTGACACACTGTAGATGAATCTCAAAAACAGGATGCACCTCACAAGCGGTCAAAAGGCAGAAACAGTGGAAAAGCGAGTCAACAAGTGAATGGACAGACAGAACGCGCTCTGTCCGCGCCATGGCACGCCGCTGGGCGGGAGCGAGGGATGGACGTCTGGCCCCTGCTGCGACAGGAACGGCCCCGCAGGACGTGGTGGCTGAGGGGAGCCGGACGCCGAGGCTCGCATGCCGTGCACGTGCGCGGATCGGAGACGGCCGTCCGGAAGGGGCAAGTCCACGGCAGACGGGCGGTGCCGGCGGCTGGGGGACAGAGGGACTGGGGCGGGCCTGCTCTTGGGTCCAGGCTTTCTGTTTGGGATGATGAAGATGTTCTGGAATTCGTGGTGATGGTTAATTTCATGTTATATGAATTTCTCTTCAATAAGAAAACACTTAAACTGTGTTTCAGCGATTGCAAAAGTTCATAGAATGAATTTTAAAATGCTCATGTTTTTACACAAGAGCGAATATGGGTTCCCTTGGCACAATGGCTTTTGCACCTCCTGAGAGATCATATTCCAACATTTGAAATCGCCTTGTTTATTAATACCCATAGTGACACACAGAATGGACGGAGTGTTGGGGTCAAGGTGGTTGGAAACAAACGGCCGGCAGCACAGGACCGTGGCACACAGCCTGGCCACCGCGCCCACATCCGGGCCTGTCCAGTGGTGACAATGCGGTCGCCAACACTTAGGAAGGGTGAGTTCGCTGGACAGGCGGACGGTTTCCGAAGATGGCCGCCTCAGTTGCTCCCGTTCTGCACGTCACTTTGCAGTACGACCTGACCACTCTTCCTCCCGACAAGAGGTAGAGTCTGTATCCCCTTCTCTTGGTCAGCGCCGGCCCGGTGACCTGGGTGGCCTAGCAGAGTGTGGCAGAAGGTGGCACTGGGTGATTCCGGGCCGAAGCCGGGAGGGGCTTCTCGATGTCTGTGTCCGCCCTCGCAGAAGCCGGCGCTGCCGTGGGCAGGAGTCCGGGCCGTCCTGCTCAAGGGGCCATGAGGACAGACGGGCCCTGGACGACAAGCTGCCTCGGGAAAGGGGATCACACAGCCCGGCGGACAGCCAGCACTGACTGCCAGACGTGAGACGGAGCCCCCGCGGTGATGCTCTCGGCTGGATGAAGTCACACAAGGGACCCCAGAGCCAGTCAACACACAAACTCATGAGACAGACTAAGCTGCGGCGTGTCGTGGCAGCAGGTACGCCTGAGATCCAGAGCAAATCGTACAATGCACGGAACGTCCTGAGAACACCCCAAAGTTCTCAAACAACACGCCTGAAAAGGTCGTAGGGGACTCAAGCCCAGGACGCCTAGGACCAAGTCCTCCCACAAGGCTGCTGGCCCACGACCAGGGGAGTCGGGAAGAATCGCTGAGGCCTTTCGGGGAACACGTGAAACTGTTCCTGCAATATTTTTGGCATTGCCCTCGGCACCCCATTTTCTAGTAGTCACATATACGAAGCCTTCTTTTCTCGCTCTGTTTTTCCATTTATCGGTGACGCTGGTGCAGACTGGCCGCGGCCCCCCCCCCCCCCCCGGACAGCAAGATCACATCACATCTCCTAGATGCCACCATGGGAAGGAGGAGGCCATGGGCCTTGCTGGCCTCACCCGGGCCACGGCCCTCAGCCTGGGTCACACGGCTGCATCTCCAGGAAGCTGGGTCTTTGGAAATCGCGGTGGAGGGAGCCCTGCCCCCCACAGCTCTGCCTGGCAGTAGTCAGTCCTCGGCTTTTGGGGGCACCATCTCTGGGGCTTTGGGAGACCCTGTCCCCACAGCTTTGGGCAGGGGCATCTGACGTGAGGAAACCCAGGCAATGGCCCCCATCTGACACCAAGGCGGCAGCACTGACAATCTCTGAAGAGACTTTGGGGTCCTTCCTTCGTCTTGAAGAAGAGCCCTGTGGCCCCGCCCCCAGCCTGCCCGCCTTCCGGCCTGGCTCCTTCCCCTTCAGTGCGAAGCGGCAGCATCCCCACTGGAGTGGCTGATGGGGTCCAGAGTTTCACACGCACCTAGACGCCTTCCCAACGGCTCACGTAGCCACACCCGTAGCATTGTCTTCCAAGGTGCTGTCTCATAGTTTGCAATGTGGCCAGGCAGAGAACTTCCCAAATGTTTTAAGTTCTGCTTCCCTTTTGATTAAGTGCTCTTCCCCCTCATTCCTACCGAAGTTCTTCTCACGGCCCTTCGGTTGCATGTGAGAAGACGACTCTCTCCCGCTGTCCTCTTTAACGTCTGGGACCTCATCAGAATCGCCTTCAGAGGTCCCTTCATGGCCCCGCAGGCTTTCTCCAGCACCTGCCTCCAGACTCCGGCTTGGCCCCAGGACCCGGCTCCAAAGCTGCTTCCACACTTCGAGGGATCTGTTGTTGCAGTGCCCCAATATTTGGTGCCAACTTCGGGTCCTAGCCTATTTAAGCTGCTATCACAAATACCGTCTACTGGGCCAGCTTGTGAACAGAAATTGGTTTCTCGCGTGGTTGATGACAGTTCCCTTCTGGGTCATAGACTTCACACTGTGTCCCGACGTGGGGCAAGGGGAAGAGGTCTTTCTCAGGCCATAATCTCACTCAGCAGGGCTCCCCCCTCATGATGCAATCACTTCCCAGAGGCCTCATGTCCCAACACCAGCACACTGAGCATTATGAGGTCAGCATAAGAGTTGTGGGCAGAACACAAACATTCAGACCATCGCAAAATTATGAGACATTTATCACCAACCCCAGGTGCACTTTGTAGCAGGTCAAAGGAGACCTTGACCAAAGGCAATTGATTCATCCCTGAGCACTGTAGCGTGGGCAGCGTGCTGGGCCTTTCCCCACCGGCCACTGGGCTTCAGCGCAAAGTGGTTATTTGTATCGGTCCGTGAGAGATGATCCTCTTGCCTCCTAGACCGTAAGTAGACAAATCCATTTTGTGATCAGAGCCTCACCAGAAATGACGCTTATCAGGTTAAAGCTTAACTAATCAGCTGGAGGCACCCAGCCTTACAGAACAAGGTGTGGACGGTCCTCACAGAAAATGGCCCGGGGCCGCTAACAAACGACACAAAGGGTCACAGCAAGAGATGGCACATGTCACGCCACCAGAAAAGGACGGAGCCCTGCAGTGAGACCCAGTGGGGTCAAGCTTTCTGTCCTTGGCTCCCTGACTCAAAGCTGGTAAGAACATTTCTAGAACAATAGGAACAAAGCGTATCTCTTGTTGCACTGTGTAAAAAAAGGGAGGACAGATAAAGAACACACACAGGAAGAGATAAAGGAAATATACACAATAAAAACAAAGGACCCTGAGCTACGGGAAATAATACTGTTAAAATGGATGCACCTTGGGCTTTTGTTTGGAATATCTTCCCTAACAGCGCCGGGCTGTTAAAGGAAACCGTATTGTATGGGCACATCTTGTTGATAATTTTAATTGCACGTATATTGTGTAAGCTTTTGTCTGATTCCCACTGTCTGTGGAAATGAAAATAAAAAACCAATTAACTGGGTCACAACTTGAATGATCTTAGTTCAAAAGAAGATAATAAAGACAATGCGAATGCACCAATGCCACTGAATTGCACACCTAGAAGCGGTTACGGCGGTAAACGTTATGTTATGCTCTTTACCATGATTTAAAAGTCAGTAACAGAAAAAATAAGAGATTTCTGGCTTCAGGTAGGAGTCGGAAGGCAGCAAAAAACCCGGACTCCCCCCTTGTAAAAGCACAAAACAAGGGGAACGAGTGACACTGCCCCGAGCCCCCCAGCAGTGCCCGTGGTCTGGAGACCAGGAAGCGTCCAGAGGACCCTGCAGGGCCAGAAGCCACTACAGCGGGGGAGGCCGGACAGCAGGGGCGGCACGAAGGGCCCCGGCGGGGCCCAGGGCGCGGCGCGCAGGACA
>NC_043717.1:110253295-110259547 GCF_006229205.1 Suricata suricatta
TCCGCCGCGAGCAGCGAGACGCTCTGCGCGCCGCTGCGGAGTCGGGGCCTCGCACGCCAACTCCCGTCGCAGATCCCTCCTGAGGCCCGACTTGTCCCAAGTGCGACCGGGGGACCGTCCTCCAGCTGGCTCCCGTGTGCTTTTGCTGGTCCCCGCCGTTTCTGGCGCAGAACAGAAAATGCTGCGGGCTCACCTGGTCCTTTTTTATTTTTATTTTCTGAGAGACAGAAAGAGACCCGGCGAGCAGGGCAGGGGCAGAGAGAGGGAGACACAGAATCCGAGGCAGCTTCAGGCTCTGAGCTGGCAGCACAGAGCTCGACGGGGGGCTCGAGCCCACGAACGTGAGATCATGACCTGAGCCGAAGCCGGAGGCTTAACCGACTGAGCCAGCCAGGCGCCCCTCACCTTGTCCTTCTTTTGACAGCGGCACTGAGAAACACGAATGCGGTGTGTCATCTGTACTCCTGTATTTAAAACAAGCGGCACAGGGGGCGCCTGGGGGGCTCAGTCCGTTAAGTCCCCGACCTCGGCTCCGGGTTCGTGAGTTCGAGCCCCACTTCTGGCTCCGTGCAGACAGCGCTGAGTCCCTTTCGGATCCTCTGACCCCTCTGTCTCTGCACCTCACCCGCTTGCACTCTCTCTCAAAAATAAGATAAGCATTAAAAAAATAAATTAGCTCAGATCGAATTTGCCACTTAACATGCAGTATTATGGGGCTCTCCTCTTACCCTGAAGATAAGGATTTGAAAGCGAACTTTGAATTTTCTGTGTCCTCCGATGTAAAGAAGCCAGCTTGCATGCGATGAGAGAAGCCTGCTGTGGGGACAGAGGTGCAGCCTCCCTCCCCCCCAGCCCCACGTGCACACCCTGTCCCCGAGCATCCGGGACGCCGCAGGCTGCACGACCAGGTGCTTCAGCCAGACCTCACCCGGCCAGAGGCTAGTTGAACAAACCCAGGTAGTTAAGAAGTGACCAGCCCTGGCCCAGCCCAGCTTCAAGCTCAAAGCCAAACAGGCGATCGGCCCGTTTGGCCTGGTCACAATAGGAACACCAATATTTGTAAAGTACCAGCGCCACTCTTTTTTTTAATGTTTATTTATTGTTGAGAGGAGGGGGAAAGGGGCAGAGAGAGAGGGAGACACAGAATCTGAAACAGGTTCCAGCCTCCGAGCTGTCCTCACACAGCCCGTCGGGGCTCAAACTCACCAACTGCGAGATCATGACCTGAGTCAAAGTCCAGGTTCAACCCACTGAGCCACCCAGGCGCCCCGCAGTGCGGCTCTCCTAGACCCCGGCCTGTTGGAGACCCCAGTGTCACCTGTGCAGTGACTGCTCTGCGCTCCTCCGGATTCCTCTCACGGGTGCAGGTGATGAAGCATTCTCCCCTGATGGGACACGCGGTTTCCAGAGGTGACTTTTACCGTTTTTATTGTGCCGAGCAGATGCGCACCGTCACCGTTGGCCAGGATGTGGTTAGTGTAATGGAGAATGTATATTTTCTCATTTTAATTGTGCTAAAGTACGCATGACATAAACTTTACCATTTTTATCATTTCCAACACTCAGTTCAGTAGTGTTCAATTGTGTGCAGCCAAGCTTGAGAACGTTTTCATTGTGCAAAAGTGAAACTGTCTGTAGCCATTCAACACTAACCCTGCGCCCCCACCTCCTCTGGCCGCCCTCCTACTTTGTCTCTAGGACTCTGACTACTCGAGGGACCCCACGTACATGGACCCCTGTAGTGTTTTCCTGTTGTGATGGGCTTTGTAGAATATATCTTTTTGAAGGCTCTTTATAGCCAAACATGAAAGAGTTTTAAACTACAGCACAGGGTGCCTGGGTGCCTCAGTCGGTTGAGCATCCGACTTTGGCCCAGGTCACGATCTCATGGTTTGTGGGTTCGAGTCCCACGTCGGGCTCTGTGCTGACAGCTCAGAGCCTGGAGCCTGCTTCCGATTCTGTGTGTCCCTCTCTCTCTGCCCCTCCCCTGCTCATGATCTGTCTCTCAAAAATAAATAAGTGTTAAAAAATAAACTACAGCAGAAATTATGAACAGTTTAAGGCATGGCTCTGAACTAGATTATAACTATGGACCAGATTAGAAATAAAACACTCTTGCTTCAAGTAAAAACAAGGAAAATCAATTGAAAAATACAAGGAAAAAATGGGGCGCCTGGGTGGTTTGGTCGGTTAAGCATCTGACTCTTGATTTTGGCTCAGGTCATGATCTCACAGTGGTGGGATCGAGCCCTGTATCAGGCTCCACACTGACAGCATGGAGCCTGTTCCTTCTCACTCTGCCCCTCCCCTGCTCTCTTGAGCATGCTTTCTCTCTCTCTCTCTCTCTCTCTCTCTCTCTCTCTCTCTCTCTTTCTTAAAATAAATACATAAACTTGCAAAAATACAAATAAAAAGAAATGAAGAAGAAGAAAAAGCAACAGAAGCCCAATAGGTTTTTATGGAGTAAAATTTCATATTATAACTGAACAAAAGGCGGTGTTTCTCGTCCGTGGTGACCACGTGGCTGCCACAGCCAGCATAATTCGGGGCTGGAGGTATGGTGAATTGCCATCCGTTGAGATTTCAGATGTTTGCACCCAAACTTTCCAGCTCTGATTTATTGATTCTGTTTGTGTGGCTACAACTTCCTCCAGGGATGACAGTACAAACGAGCCTTGAAAACGACCACGCGACACGCACCTGCAACAGAAGAGACATTCCTTGTTGTGATTAGATACAAACTCTTCATGTCTTCTACTCCTCGAGCCTGCTTTAAGTTGTGTTTTTCCAGAAGTCGGCCCTTTTTGTCCAAATTTTCACACTGATTGGGATAAGTTGTTCAGCATATTCTGTTTGAATAATGTCTGTGGGTCGAGATGATGGCCCCCCTTTTTTTGAGAGAGAAAGAGAGAGAGAGGGAGAGAGATAGCACATGCACTCTGGGGAGAAGCAGAGAGAGAGGGAAACAGAGGGAGAGAGAGAATCCCAAGCAGGCTCTGCACTGTCAGCATGGTGCCTGACATGGGGCTCGAACTCACGAACCATGAGATGGTGACTTGAGCCAAAATCAAGAGTCGGACGCTTGACTGACTGAGCCCCCCAGGCGCCCCAGTGATGGCTGCTTTTTGTTCCTTGCATTGCCCGTTTGTGCCAGCATCGCTGATGCTCCTGGCCAACCCCGCCCCACCACTGCCTGTGGCCCCGACTTCTCCACTGAGGACCACTCCATCCCTCTGGCTGTTCAGGCCACAAACTTTGGAGTCAACCTTGACTCCTCCCTGCCCCCAACTGCTCCCACCTGTGCCACCAGGAAGTCCTGTTGGCTCTGCCTGCGGAGTCTACCCGGAGTCTGACACTCGTCACCGTCCCACTGGCCTGTCCTCGGGAAAGCGATCACCCAAGTGCCTCTCCCCTGCTCCCCTGCCCCTCTCGGAACAGAAGCCACGCCACATCAGCTTTCCCTCAAAATCACGCCATGCTCTCCATTTCATTCACTGTGAGCACTAACGTGCTAAGCCTGGACCCCGGGATACACGGGCTCTGGCCCCCATGCCCTCTCTGGTGTTTCCTCTTCCTAGTCTCCCATCGCCCCTGCCACCCTGGTCTCCTCACTGTTCTCCAGGTGTCCCAGGCATGCTCCTGCCCCAGGGCCTTTGCACTTACTTCCTGGTTCTCTCCTGGGATGCCTTCCTCAGATCTCTGCATGGCTTCTTCCCTCCATTGTTTCAGTCTTGCTCACATAGGCGTTTTTCAGAGAGGCCCACCTGATGCCCTATGAAGTGGACATCCATTCCCTTCCACCTCTGGCACCTCTGCATCTTGTTTTCCTTTCCTGTTCTCCATCCTACTTATCACAGCTTCCGTATCTCGTCTGGTGTTCATGTTTCCTGCCCCTACTAGAGAGGCAGCTGCAAGAGGGCAGGGGTCCCCGCCATCTGTGCACTTGGGGCCCCAAACAGTGCAGGCCACAGGCCCTTGATGAGTATCTGTGGGATGAATTGTGGACTGAGTTTTCTGTACCAGGTACTGTGCTGGAGCTTTTCAAAAGGATGACGTCATTCAAGCGAGTGAGTGTCATCCCCACCTTCCCGATGAGGACATGTGCTCTAGAGAATGGCGACTGACTTCCTCAAGGTCATGGGGGGCAGGCGTGGCAGTGCTCTGCGAGGCCCACAGCTGATGGGGCGAGATCACGGGACTGAGCTGCGGAGCATGGGTGTCGGACCGAGAGGGGACATGTCAGCTGGAGTGGGGAGAAAATCTGATCGCTCTCGGGTTGTGAGGTGAGTGGTTCAGGAAGCCACGGGACCGCGTCAGGACTGGGGAGACAGCCCAGCCGTCGCCTTTGGCCTTTATGCACAACGGTGCGTGTTTACGGGTCTGATGAAGTGTGGAAACGTATTCCAAAGCCGAAGGCAACAGACGATCCTTGAAAACATCGTGCCAAGTGCAATAAGCTAGACACAAAAGGACAGACACTGTATGATTCCACTCGTGAGGTACTTGAAGTAGGCAAAGTGACGCATTCGGAACACAGGACAGCGGGTGCCAGGGGAGGGACAGGGCTGCAGTTAGAGAGGCTGGGGAGAGTTCTGGAGTGGACGGGGCGGGGAGATGGCAGCCCAGTAACATGAATGTGCTGTACGCTTAAACCTGGTTCAGATGGTGACCTTGATGTTCTGTATATGTGATCGCTCACGCGCACAAAAGTCCAAGACGTACGGCCAAGTGGTTCCTTGCCTCGTCCCTTTGGCAGCCCGTGGCTGCTAATGACAAAGCTGCCAGCCCGCCGGCCAGAGCCAAGAGCTGAATCAAGGTGACAGTCAGCTCCCAGGATTCCTAATCAGCACCCCTGTGCTGCATCACTTAGGAGTAGTCGGATTAGCGACCAGGCGGCGCCCCCTCCTCTGGCCCGGCCGGGCGGCCCTGGCTGGCCACGAGGGCGCCGTAACTGGGGCAGGGCAGAGGCTGCGCAGGGCCGTGTGCCCGGCCTTGCCGACGGGGCCCGTTTGCTCAAAGCATATTAGTCCACTGGGGGATGGGGGGGGAGTGAACCGAAAACCCGCAGCTGTCAAGGGTCTCCCCCCCCACTTCTCCTTCTGCTTCCCACACACATTTTCTCCCAAGCCCTGGTTCTTCATGTCCCTCTCCAGGGCCCTTCCCCTTTCATCCACCCCGTGCCAGAGTGTGGGACCCAGAGTGGGCCTCGGGGAGCACACGTGGATGCCCAGGTGCCTGGTGACTTTCCGTGGCAGTAATCTGCTTTAGGCTAAAATGAGACTTGATCTTCTGTTAGCCCTAATCATCAATTAGCACCGCACTCTGCAGAGACGGCGACGGCCCAGGCCTCACTGCCATCTCCACCGCCTCCTCCCTCTGCCCCCTGCCCTCTCCTTCCCCACGGTCTCGGGGCAGACCTAGGACCCAGTAGTTTGCATAATGCTAGACCAGCTGGAGGCCTCCCCCACGGACCCCCACCGCGGCGGCACGTCCCCTCCCAAACAACATGGTGGCCCCGCGGAGTGGGGAGCAGGCAGGCTTGGTCCTCTCCCTTTATATAGAAGTTGCACCTGGCCTGAGAGAGCAAGGCCACCACATCCGAGGCCACCCTGCTGGTCCCTGGCGGTGCTGGGAAGAGGTGATCCTTTGTCCAGTGCCCTAAAGGGGCCAGGTTGGGCTCGTGACCTCAGAGGGGGCCCACTTTTAGTTCTGATAATCTCAGATGCTCTGATTCTTTGAGCCTTGTAGGGACAGACAGATAAACCTCCCAGGAGGAGGGAAAAGTATAAACTTGGAAGGCACAACAAGCTGGGGCTGAGTTCTAGGGATGTGACCTTGTCGCCTCAAGCTATGTTGTGAGGTCCCTGCTGTGTTCACGTGATGAGCCCCTGCTTTCCAGTCTTGCGTCCGCACCCGGGAATGGGCCTGCTGGCCCACGTGGTAGCGCCGTGTTTCATTGTTGGAGGGATTGCCAGACTGTCTTCCACAGGGGCTACACCATTATGGTCTAATTTCAGAATATTTTCATCACCCCCAAAAGAACCTGTTCCCATGAGCAGTCGCTCCCCATTGGCCCCCAGCCACTGGCCTTCAGCCCAGTCACAACGACGTGTCACCGTCACCTGCACAGTTCCAGAACATCGCCCCGAAAGGAAACCCCATACTCCTTATGCAGCCACTCTCCATTTCCTACCCCTCGCCCCCCAGCCGCCGGCACCGCCCGTCTGCCGTGGACTTGCCCCTTCCGGACGG
>NC_043717.1:110259647-110264694 GCF_006229205.1 Suricata suricatta
AGTTGACTCCCCTTTTGACTGTTTCTACATTTTCACCTGCCATGATGAGTGCCCCCCTGAGCGCCCCTGTACTGGGTTGTGTGTGGGCATGTGGCCTCAGTGCCCTCGAGCAGACACGTAGGGGTGTAAACACTGGGTGCACTTTCTCTCGCGGTTAGGCGAAACAGCTTTCCAGGTGCCCTTGGACAACGAGCCCAGCTTTCCAGGCCGCCAGTGGGCCCTGGAAGACTGCGGTCAAGACTCGTGCCTCCTATCCCACACGGAGCCCCCAGCCCAGCACCTGGCGCGCCGCAGGCACTGAGCGGTGCTGGGAGCCGTTCTCTCTGTGGGGGGCTGCGCGGGGGGGGGGAGGCCACAGACCACCACCCTTCCTCCCAGACCCTTCGCCTGGGGTGCTGAGGAGTCATGGCCCCAAAAGCAGAAGAGTGAGGTCATGCGCCCAGGTCGTGGCTTTACTGAGCTTCAGGCCGACCTGAAGGAGGTGGTGAAGGCACCTGACCTTCGGGACCTCGGAGAGCGGAGCTGGAGGAACCATGAGAGCAGGCGAGGCCCTGCGGACAGGGACAGGGGCTGCAGAATTAGGCAACTGGCTCGCAATCGGAGCACTGCCAAGCCCGGGGCCGCAACCAGACTATAGTGGGCAAAGAGGGACAGGGGACGAAGCCCATCTGAAACACTCTGTGAGAGGTTTGCTTTTGAGGGCAAGCCTACAGGAAGGTGTGGTCAGGAGACTCGAGCGGGTGGAATCTAAGTGCCCTTGGGCACCTGCGGGTGCTGCGGGGAGGCCCCTGGGGGGGCCTGGATGAGCTCTGTGCTGACTGAAGGGGCTGTGGCTCCTGGGAAGCCAAAGGGAGCCGAGGAGCAAGGGGGAGTGGGGGAAACCCACCCCAGGCCTGTCTTTCCCTTCCTGGGGGAGGGGTCCCACCTGCACCTGCAAGGAGGCCCCGCTTCCCAGCCCCCCGCCGCCCCGGGACTCTGGCCCTTGGACCACTTCCCTAACCCACACGCTGATCCGGCAAGCCCGACCCTCGGGCCCGGCTGGCCTAAGCCCGAGCGCCGGACAGTAAGGAAGAAAGCCCACGTAAACATGAGTGAGGGCCCACGGCAGTTCCTGCAGCCACCTTGGCAGGCTGGGGGCTCTAGGTGGGTTCCCAGAAAATCCTCTGAGCCGCCCTCGCAGGCTCACCTTAGGAGCCGGGAGGCGAGGGCCGGGGGAGGACGAGGTCTAAGTCCCGGGCCCAATTAAGAGATCAGGTGGGAAGGGTTTGGGAGCTTCTGAGGTGAGTAAGCCCGGCTGACCCCGCAGGCTGGTATAAAGTGCCGTGACCCCCAAGCAGCTCCAGGGCTGGCAGGCATTGGGGACAGGGCTTTCTGGAGCCATGACCCAGCGGTGGGGCCCCCAAAGGCTTGCAGGCGGGCAGCCGCAGGCTGGCACGGAGGACAGCACCCAGGCGAGCATCTTCACCTACACCAACAGCAACTCCACCAGAGGTGAGCGAGGAGGCGCCTCGGAGGCTGGAACGGCCCTCCAGGGGCCCGAGGCCCATGTGGCCATGCGGAGGGCCACCGGCCCCCCGCCCGCCTCGAGAGAGTTCTCTTCTGCACATTGGCAGTGGCCGAGGTGGTCTTCTCCCTTAGCCTTTATGATGCCCCAAAATGTGGGGGGGCAGTCCTTTCTGAACACAAAAAGACATTGTAATGTGGAATATGCCTCTTCAGACCACATAGGCCTCCCAGACCTTTTGAGAATCTCTGTCCCAGGAATGTTCAGTAGCTATTCCTTTGTGGTCCCGGGCCGCTAGTGAGTACTCATGACATTCGGTTCTGGTGTGCCTATCCGGCCGCACTGCCCTGAGCTTCCTGGGGACAAAGCTGGGCCCGACTCATTTTTGCATCTCCCGAAGCCAAAAGGAAGCAAGCGGCAGGTGGCCTGGGGAAGGGTAAGTGACTTCTCCAACCTTAGGGTCGGAAGAGACCAGAGCGGTCATCTTGTCAAACTCTGCATCCGGGGCCTGCAGACTTTGGCTACATGTTCTTGGGGAGGGGACTCGCTTGGCTCCCAGGGCAGCCTTTCTGCTGGGAGGTGTCCCAAGAGAAAGGTTACTTAGGCCCAACAGACACTTGAGAAGTCCGTGGAGGGGGCCCGAGTCATGCCCCAGAAGCTGGCCAGTCGAAAAGATTTGCATGAGAACCTTGCAAAGAACTGAGGACATTAGTGACCCCCCCACCCCTGTCCCCCCTTCCCCAGTCTCTCCTCCAAACCAGAGACCATCTGTTCCTTCAAGAATGTTTCACGTGCAATGGTTTCCAGAAGCCACGCCACCTGCTGACAGTCAGGCCAATGCTTGGCAACAGGGTTCCCGGGCCAAACTAATTGAGAACCCTCAAGTTTGCCCTGACCTGATTGTTTTTGTCCCAGAATGTCCTTGATGGCGATGCAACAGTGCTCTGCCTGGAGGTCCCTGGGCCTTCACTGATGCCTGAGATTCGTTTCTGTGCATTTCCCCCCAAAATCCAAGTATCTATCGAGGTGGAGGGAAGGGTCCAATGCACCCTGGAGTATCCGTCACTTGCCTTATGTCACCTGTAACTGCCTCCACTCACCCCTCCCAATTCCTGGAAGCAGGTCTAAGCCGTCAAATCATCCCCTCCGTAAATCTTCAGAATGCACCTGCAAGAGGAAAGGACTGTGAAACAACCACAATGCCACTGTCACACCTATAAGGTGACATTGCCTTGCTTGAGTCAGGGCTCCAATGAGGTCCACATGTTCAGGTGGATCATTAGCTCTTTTTGTCCTCTTTGAAGTCAGGGGTTCCCTCTCTACCTCCTTGTAATTTATGTGTTCGAGAAAACGGGTCATCTGTTCCCCGGACTCCTCCACTTCGTACTCTGTTGATGGTTTCCCATGTGTGGCTTCTCATGCCCTTCCCATCTGGTTCATGGTTATGTTTCTGTAAATTGGTAGTTGATGGGGAGCTGTGCTTGGAGGCCAGTTGGATGCATTTTGGGTTTGGTTGGATGTCCTCACCATCAGGCGGGTGCCCCGTTGTCTGGGGTGTTGGCAGCTGCTGAAGACCAATGCCTGGACCCACGGAACCACTGGGGGTTGCAAAATGGCGACATTCTGACTCCCTTACCCTGTCTCTGTCTACTGGCTGCAGGCCCTTGACAGAGTGAAACATGCCTTCGTCTCCTCTTGGGCTCCCCGGGGGCACAGAGTGTGTGGGAAAAGTAGAAGAGATGCTTCGTCTTCTCTTTGATTTCTCCCACGTAATCGTTTGGTTTCCCAGTGGGGCCAGTCGGGTTTGACCTCTGGGTCTCCTTTCTCTCCCACTAAGAATCCTGTTCTCAGGGGCTTTGGTAGAAGAATTAGAAAACCATTCAATTCCTCATTTGCTTTCTATCGCACACACTCACAATGGTCTCAGAATGACACCGACACGCCATCAACAACACGCTTCCCCGAAGCTCAACGTTTGGACAGGTCTTTTCGTCCTCACGGTCTATGCCACCAGGTTCGAATAGTCAAACTCGTGTCCTGTCAGGTCGTTTAGGACAGTCCCTCTCTGTGTGATTAGGCCTCTGAGTGGATATGCATTTAGGTTCATTTGTTTTATTTTTGATTTTCAAGGATTGCTTTTTAAATTTTAATGTTGTTTTTAAATTGTGTAATAAAATATTTACAAGGTTCCAAATTAAACTATGGAAAAGTAGGTATATTCAGAAATCCTGCCTCCTCACCTGTCCCCCACACCCGGTTCCCTCCCTCCCCGACGGTGACACCCTTGTTGTGCCCACTTCTTTCTGAGGTTAGTCCTGGAGAGTTCAGGAGACAGGCGCGCTGGGACCCCAGCACTGCTTGCGCTGCTAGAGGACCCTCCCCCGTGACCTCCCACATTCAGAGCAGTCCGTCCCCTCCCCTACTGTGCACAGCCCTGTCCCTCTTGTCCCTGCCCTGTCCAATTTGGATGCCGTGGGTTGTCCGGGAAGGATGCGCTGGCTGTTCAAAAGCTGGGGCGTTCCATACGCCTCCTAGTCTGGCTGCTGTCCTCAGACTAACCCGCTGTAGTTTCTGGGCAAGATCTGTTGGCAGTTTAGGGGTCCTCTGTTCTGTGGTCTATCAGCAGCCCGTGGTTTCCCTCCGCTTCCTTCTGTACAGAAAGTGACAGCACGTGGGCCCTTGGCACTCAGAGGCCTGCCCCCAGGGGGCCTGTGCCATCCAGCAGGGCTGCAGATACTGCCGGCTTCTAGGACTTCCCCGTGAACGCAGCGAACGCGGCTCATGCACAGAGCGCTGCGACGTCGTGGGTGCTGTGGGGTCTGGTCATGCTGGGGGTGAGAGCTGCCCCACGCCTCTGCGCCAGGGGACCCAAGAAAGCCCTACTCTTCTAATACTAGTTGAGTTAGATTTTCGTAACACACAACTGCAGTGTCCTTCCTGGTAAACGTGGGGACCCCGTGCAGGAGCCTTCCTGGGCGCCATCAGGCCTTGTTCCACGGCGGCACGTGCTGGCATATCATCCCCTCAGGTATTCTGCCCAAAACGATGACGGTGAAACAGGTCCCCGAGCACAGGGAGGTGTCTTAATAAAGGGGAGTTACCCTTCCTTTTCATTGCGTGTGTATTTCCTAGGGGGCTGTCCCAGCAGCACGCCCCGAGTGGCTCACACAAGAGAAGCTCCTTGGCTCGAGGACCAGGAGGCCAGCAGTCCGGGGGGCCGGGCGTGGGCGGGCGTGGTTCCTTCCAGGGCCTCCGAGGGACAGTCCGCGCTGGGCCTCTCCTCTGGTTTCCGGCCGTCCCCGGCCGTCTGCAGTGTTGCCTGGCCTGTGGAAGCGTCGCCGGGATCTCGGCCTTGATCTTCCCCTGGCCTTCTCCCCGTGTGCATGTCTCTGGGCCCAACCCCCCCCTTTTCCTAAAGACCCAGTCCTATAGGATTGGGGCCCATGCCAATGACCTCATTGTCACTTGACCATCCCTGTGCGGACCCTGTCTCCAAAAAAGGTCCCATTCACAGGTCCTGGGGGGTTAGGACTCCGACATGTC
>NC_043717.1:110264794-110286254 GCF_006229205.1 Suricata suricatta
CCCCCCCCTTTTCCTAAAGACCCAGTCCTATAGGATTGGGGCCCATGCCAATGACCTCATTGTCACTTGACCATCCCTGTGCGGACCCTGTCTCCAAAAAAGGTCCCATTCACAGGTCCTGGGGGGTTAGGACTCCGACATGTCATTTCCGTGGGGGGGACGCAACTCAACCCATAACTCCTTCATTCATCCCGTCTCTGAGCACTGATTGTGTGTTGAACCTGCCATGTGGGATGAACGGTGGGAGGTGCACGTGGGTGGCTCCGGTACAGGGTAGAACATCACAGAGGCACATTGAGGTGGTAGTCCGGAGGGGCGGAGTTGACGCTCAGCTGAGGAATCTGGAAAGGTTTCCAGAAGGCAAGGCCGCCAAGCTGGGCTCTACGGTATGGGAGAGAAGAGGACCCCGGTGCAGGGGAGAATGTGAGCGAAGATCCAAGTACAGAAAGACATGGAGCACTGACTGGAGGCAGCGCAGCCGGTGCAGGGATTCGAGGGAGCAGAGGCCTGCCCGTGGCCCCCCAGAGGGCTGGCCCGCACACAGGGGTGGCAAATCAGATGAGGGGTGATACCTGGCATAGCCGATGAGGAGATCTACTTTGTTAAGTTCAAGGATGCCTGTGTCGGTGTCTGGCGGGCCATGGCCTCTGGCCTGAAAGACTGATGGAGGGAAGGCTGTTCGTAGGTGGGCAAAGCTAGAGGGAAAGAGCTGGTTGCGAAGGCAAGGATAGTGGGCAGGAGGGCAGGAGGGGTCACGGGAGGCTCTGACAAGGAAGGGAGGGGTGGGGTGGGCAGAGCTGATGCCCAGCTCCTGTCCCCACTCAGTACCTCCTGCCTCCTAGGCCCCTTCGAAGGTCCCAATTACCACATCGCTCCCCGATGGGTGTATCACGTAACCAGCGCCTGGATGATCTTTGTGGTCATTGCGTCTGTCTTCACGAATGGGCTCGTGCTGGCAGCCACCATGAAGTTCAAGAAGCTGCGCCACCCTCTGAACTGGATCCTGGTGAACTTGGCAGTTGCCGACCTGGCGGAGACCATCATCGCCAGCACCATCAGCGTCGTGAACCAGATCTATGGCTACTTTGTACTGGGCCACCCTATGTGTGTCTTGGAAGGCTACACCGTCTCCTTGTGCGGTAGGCTGGCAGGGGCCTGGGCTCAGGGAAGCACGTACATGCCCCTACCCTTCCCAGTGTGCCCATGGTGTGCGCTTGAAGGGGGACGGACCTGTAGGGGAAAACTGGGCTGGGGTCATCATCATCGGGGGGAGGGTTCCAGGTTGTGGACCAACAAATAGGGATCCTAAGGGCCTACCCAGAGACAGGCCAGGCGGGGGCCACGCACCTGGCATAGGAGGAGATGGATACAGCACTTCCCAGGACAATGTGGGAAGGGAGGGCTCCAGTCACCCCAAAAAGTCCACTCAAATCGGGGATGTGTTTTTTCAGCTCACCCGTGTGGGCTTTTCCCAGAAACACTTCCCATTAGAGCTTTTGAGATACTGAAACTAGATCCCAGATCGCTGTCGCCCTGCAGGCCGTGGCTCTGTTCAGTCAACCTTGGCAGAGAAGAACCCATGTGCTGGGCCCCAGGAGTATAGGATCCCTTCCCTGAGGTACTCCCGAGTCCCAGGAAGACGGGTCCCGATCCCAGATAGCGAGCACCATCGGTCGTGGCCCCCTCGGTCCCCTCAGAGGACCATGTGCTGGAGGAGGCAATGGAGCGCCTGAATCTTGAGTCAGGCAGATGAGAAGGGAGCGGGGCCGAGGCGGCAGCCGGGTGGGCAGAGGACAGGTGAGCAGCGGGCTCAGAGGACTGTATGCAGCGGGCATACTCAGAAGTAGGAGACTGGAGGGAGACCCCTGGGAGAGGCTGAGTGAGAGGGCCAAGGCCACGGCAGCCGGAGAGGCGAGGGAGCTAGGGCAGGAGCTGGGTCTGTCACGCGTGGGGCTCTGGGGCCATGAAGTGTTGCCATGCGGCCAGCTTGCTTTCCCTGGGGCCCACGAGGGAGGGGAGGACAGGCGGGCCTGGTGAGGCGGAGGTCCCATCCGGGAGCTCTTGCAGGAGAGCGAGCCCCCCGAGCGAACAGAGGGCTGAGGGGTTTACCTTGCTGCGCGTCCAAGAAGACAGGGAGCCTGAGGGCCATGGCGCCCAGCTTGCGCAGCTTCTCTGGGCCCCTGGCTGTCACACCACTGGAGGCTTGCAGCCGCTGTTCCTTTCTCAAAGTTGCCCAGGACCAGGGGGTCTCCATTCCTGGGTCCTTAGTGCCCACATCTAACTTGGGTTCATGTAATTCTCACCTAAACTGGTCTCCAATTCAGATTCTTCAGGGTGGACATCAAGAAGAGAAAAAAAGACCCTAGGACAGCCAGGGCCTGGGGAAGGTAGGGGGAGCCGAGTCCCAGGTTTGAATCGGTAGTGCTGCGAATGCCACGAAGTTACTTTACCACTCCACTCCTCCATTTTCCCATCAGTGAAATGGGGGCAGGACTTGGGGGAAGATTTAAATGAGCATATCAGCCCCTCCTCACCCTATAAGGTAGGCACCAACATGACGCGCACTCACCGTCCAGGGCAGAGTGCAGCCCACTCCCCCATATCCGACTGCGTCTCGTTTTACAGATGATGGTCCAGCACTCTCCCAAAGGTACAGAGCAGGAGTGACCAGGGAAAGCCTGTGCACCCCTCCCCAGAAGAACGTTTGCCGACGTGCACGATAAGATCCTTACAATTACAAAGGAGTCCAACGATACTGAAACATAGCAATCAAACTATTAGATATTAATGAGTGACATAGTCCTTCATTAACATTATTAGCAAATGCATCTTTTAGAAGTATTTATGATACCATTCTTTATTAAAGTATCAAATAACTGGATCTGGCCTGACAGCCACTGAAATTTAAAGTGGAAATGAATATGGTGACATTGGGAAGCGTCTGCCGCCTCTGTAAAGTGACCAAGTTCAGGCACTGCTAATGCAGTGCCAAGTGTCCATTAGAGTTCAGTGGAAAAAAGCTGTCCTTTTTCCCGCCCCAGTTAATGGAGCCCTAAATTTTGCGCACAGAGCTCCAGTGTCGGAGCCGGGCAGGGAGACACCATCTCCACCTGCTGGGTGGTGGGCAGTGGTGGGGAATCTGGAAGCCGAAGGGCCGCATGCAGGTCACTAGACATGTCCTGTTTCCTTGCCTTGGGCTGCAACTGCAGCACCTCCATGCAGTCACGTGGGTGCGCACACGGCCCACAGGAGTTGCGTCTGCATCCGAGGAAAGGCCGGTGGCCAACTAAGAGAAAGATAGAAATCATGGCGGTGCAGACCCAAGAGGAAAGAATGGGAAAGAGGGTGTCAGAGAACTTGGCCGAAAGACCCAGGCCCCCCGGAGCTGAGCACACTTTTTGGAGAATTAGGTTTTTCGCACGGATGGGGAAGATGGCTCTTGATTTTGAAAAGTGTCGGCTGGTGTGGGGTGAAGAGGTGACGTGAGAGGCTTGGAGCCCTCACCGCCTGCTGTCCCTGCAGGCATCACGGGTCTCTGGTCCTTGGCTGTCATTTCCTGGGAGAGGTGGCTCGTAGTCTGCAAGCCCTTTGGCAACGTGAGATTTGATGCCAAGCTGGCCATCCTGGGCATCGCCTTCTCCTGGATCTGGGCTGCCGTGTGGACAGCCCCACCCATCTTCGGCTGGAGCAGGTGAGGAGGCCAGTGTGTCAGGATGCAGCTCATTTAGGACACAGGGTGAAGGACAGCAGGGAGGGGTAGACTCATGACTCCATTTGTAACCTTGGGGTCAACTGCTTCCTGTTTCTGGGCCTCTGCAGCCCCACAAGTAAAGCGAGGATGGCCCCAACTCTCCCTTGGACCCCTTTGAGGGCGCAGTGCCCGTGAACGTATAAACCTAACTGGCTGCGACACGGAAATGGGCCCTGTGATCTCTGAGCCTCTAGAAAGGTCTGTTTCTGACAAATGTGAATGGCTCACAGGAGCACATAGAGAAAGACGACAAGCTGGAGCCCCGGGAGCAGCTGGAAGTGCAGGCAGGGCCCTCTCACCCACTCTGCCGTAGGCCTATTTCTCGCACTTTCTGAGGGGCCTCCCTTTCAGAGGCTCCTTGGGTTGTAGGCACACCTGGGCCTATAGGTCATTCATGTCTTGGGCAGGCTTCTTCTTTGGGGGCTCAGATGTGATGTGCATTTTACCACAATTTAAAAAAAAAGGCTATAAGGCCTAAAACTGGACAAAGGGTTACCAAAACCCTGCCTACGGCCTCTCTTTGGGGACAGTGAACATGTTCTGGAACTAGACAGAGGTGGTGTTGCACAAACAATACTGTTCACTTCACAAATGGCGGGTTAGGGCGCCCAGGGGGCTCTGTCAGTCAAGTGTCCGACTCTTGATTTCGGCTCAGATCATGATCTCACACTTCATGAGATCGAGCCCTACGTCGGGCTCCATACTGACAGTACAGAGCCTGCTTGGGATTCTTTCTCTGCCTCTCTCTCTGCCCCTGCCCAGCCCATGAGCACGCATACACTCACTCTGTCTCTCAAATAATAATTAAGTAAACTTCAAAAAACAAAAGGTTAATTCATGTAATGTGAATTTCACCTTGATCCAAACAAGCCGCCAGTCGCCCTCTCGAAGTCAGCGGCATGCCTGGACTGGGGGGTCCCAGGTTGCCCCGCCGGCATTGGGACAGGCTGCCAGCCCTTCTCTTCAGGTACTGGCCCCATGGCCTGAAGACGTCGTGTGGCCCGGACGTGTTCAGCGGCAGCTCGTACCCCGGTGTGCAGTCCTACATGATCGTCCTCATGGTCACGTGCTGCATCATCCCGCTCAGCGTCATTGTGCTCTGCTACCTCCAAGTGTGGCTGGCCATCAGAGCGGTGAGTCCCCGCCAGCCCTCCTGGCTCCACCCCCAGCCCCAGCCCGTATCGGCGGGGGAGGGGGGGCAGGGGGGCTTAGGCTGGGACACAGAATCTCTCTCCTGCCCTCAAAGCAGGCATGAATCCTCTTATTCCTTTGGGGCTGCCGCTGCAGCCCCGGCTCCCCTGTCCTTGTCCTTACACGATGGGAAGGACCTGTCCCCTGCTTTGTGCAGTAGTCCACTAACGGAGCAGAGCTGCATTTCTTCCCTGACCTGGACAGTGCTCCCCTGGCTAGGAAGCCTGCCTTTCCCAGGGAGTGGGGTGCAAGGCCAACCAGCCAGGTCCCCAAGGGAAACCTGCAGACCAAAAGGCTTTTTGTTTTGAAAGGCTGCCACCAGAGCGACCATGTCCCCTTCACGGGGCTGTGGGGGCAGGCCGAGGAGTGGCTTCACGTGTGCCCTCTGCCCCCCAGACCCGCTCTCCACTCTCCTCACTGGGAAGGTGATCCCACCCCCAGCCACCCCCCACCCCGCTCCATAGGCAATCGGAGCGAGGCAGAAGAGGAAGAACCCTGTCCATAAGCTGACCCCTCGGCGACCAGCTCACGTGTGATTTGATGTGACGTGTGTTCCTGTTGAGCGCCTGCTCGGTGCCCGTGGTAAATGGCCCTTTGGGGCGGCGCCTTTCTGCTACGAAGCTGCTTGTGCCCACGATCGGAGCAACACATGTTTAAAAGCTCTTTCCAAAGTGAAGGCCACACGCTCCCTGCCTTTGGCCGTGATTGGCCCCCAGCCTGCCTCCTCCCCCAGCCCCGCTGACGGTCAGGGAGCAGAAGCAAGCTCGCTGGCTCGCACAGGTGTCCGACCGTGGCTTGGGCCTAGTCAGCTCGAGGCTGGGACCCTGCCTGGAGCCGACAGCATCCAGCCTCGGCGTCCTCCCCCGTTGGGCCTCAGACCCGAGCACGGGAGGGAACACGCTGATACGGGCCCGGGGGAGGCTAAGAATGGCCTCCTCCCCAAGCTCCTAACGGGAGCCCACCAAGCCACGAGCTCTGAAGGCGCTGGCTCAGGGCCACCCTCACCAGGGCCAGCTCTGTGCTCCCTCAAAGCCTACAGAAGCTCCGTCAAGGGCGGCCTGGTCCCATCGCCTCCTATGACTCCACATGCCTGGGTCACCCGTCTCTCGCCGCCTCCCTGACTCAAGGCCCAAGCAATGGCAGCACGGGGCCCCCTGATACAGGGCCCAGAGGGACTCTCCCACACACCATCCCTGGGCATGAATCTCTGTCTCCCCCAGGTGGCAAAACAGCAAAAAGAATCTGAGTCCACGCAGAAGGCGGAGAAGGAGGTGACGCGCATGGTAGTAGTCATGGTCCTTGCCTACTGCCTCTGCTGGGGACCCTACACTTTCTTTGCGTGTTTCGCCGCTGCCCACCCCGGCTATGCCTTCCACCCCCTGGTGGCGGCCTTGCCGGCCTACTTTGCCAAGAGTGCCACTATCTACAACCCCGTTATCTATGTCTTTATGAACCGACAGGTAAGTCACACCGCTGGCAGAGCAAATTAGCAACTTACCCCCAAAGAGCCCAGCGATGGCTCCCCCGGAATCATGCCCAGGGAGAGCCCATTAATGACCTCCAGGACCATGACCAGAGAAGGGTCAGCACATGACCCAGCCCCGGCCAGCCCTCCCTCTGGATGTTGTCAGAGTGGCCTGGCTGCGGCAGCGGCACGGCGCAGTCGCCCACATTGCTGCTCTTCGGCTCGGTTGGCCTCAGGGCTCTCCTGGAGCCCCCACACTGACGGAGTGCCCGAACGTGTCTACATTGACCCTCGCTATGGCCTTCCTGCTTTGATAGGCACAACTCTTCTCTCAATCGTCATCTTTCTGTCTTTAAACCCTAACTCCAACAAGGACACGGACAGGCCCTTCTTGGCTGCACTAACATTTGGCTTTTGTGACCTTATGGGTTAGTTGGAGGGGACACACTGTGGTCCTGCCCAAGGTGTCGCCACATGGTAGCCATCAGGGGGTGGTATATTGAGCCTCAGCAGCAAATTGCCCCCAACTCCTAGACCTCTTGGTAGGTTATAGGCGACCACTGAGGCCCATCCTCCAAGTGTAATTCACCTTCTTCTTCCTTGAATCCATCACATCTACTTCACTGAGGTACAGCTGCAATGTGTGACTTGATGGTGACCAGAAAGGTCCAGGGGCCAGAAATACGGCCCTCTCCGGAGCCTGGCATTGCACCGGACTCGGTCCCCGTTCCTTGCAGCTGGCTCTTTGGCTCCTCCATTTCCCAGTTGCTCCAAGGCCCCGCTCACTCTGGCCTGGCCCTGACTCCGCAGAAGTTCATTAAGCACACACTCTTTTTGAAATGTTCAGGTATTAAGTAGGACACAGTTGATCCCCCAGGACTCTGCTGTTGAGAACTCAGTACCTCAAGCAGAGCTGCATCCCTGACTCGTTTCCTGGTTCATGTGGGTCCCTTTGTAGGTCTGGCCTTTGTTTGTGGAAGCCTCGGCTATCTTGCCTTGTGCTTGTACTTGTTTACTTGAGTCTTTTCCCCTCATTCCCCCTCCTTTCTCCCCTCCCCAAACTCCCCCTCCTAGACAAGATGTCTGCACTTCTGGACCTCTCCGGCCTTTTGAAGTTTGCTTCCACCCTGTCCACACCGCTATCCCTTCTCTGAGAGAAGCTTCTGTGCTGGGGCTCAGGAGGGCAGACAGTGCTGACCCTCTGAGGCAGTCTGGTGCACAGTGGATGCTCAGGAGGTAGATGTCAGATGGATTCCTCAGCTAAGTCAATTCTGCTATTCGGTCCATTTTTTGTGTTACTGATTTCCATAATTATGTGTTTTATTTGTGAGAGTTTTGATGTTGGAGGGAGCTGGAGGTGGTCAAGAATTGGCCTAGAATATACAGGAGATGCCTCTGGTCTGCATTCTCAAGACATTGGGGTTAGCTCAGTGATAATATGAGATATAACTTGAGAAATGAACACATTCCAAATCTGCTTAGGGGAAAAGCAGCGGGGCCCACTTGGCGCCAGAAGATTCTCTTGGCTATAGCCATGAAGTAGTAGCTAGACTGTTGTCTAAGTAATGCTTGTATGGCCTCAAAATTGATGGGATAGAAACAAGATGACAATCACATTCCTTTTCACTAAAATGCCTCTGAGTCTCTTCCCAGACATCCTGGAGATGGGTCACCCTATGCATGGGCCCCTTAGGTGGCATCGTCTTTGGTCACTGTATAAGTTTCCTAGGACTGCCATAACAAAGCAACACAAATGGCGGGAAGGGGGGTTACTTAAAACAACAGAGATGTATTCTCTCCCAGTGCTGGAGGCCAGAAGTCCGAGGTCAAGGTGTGGGCAGGGTTGTTTCCTTCCGAGGGCTCTGAGGGCAAATCTGTTCCCTCCTGTCTCCTAGCCTCCAGTGGTGGCCAGTAGTCCTTGGTGTCCCTTGGCTTCTAGACAAGTCACCCCGATCTCTGCCTTCACCTTCACATGACCGTCTCTGGGTCTGTGTCCAAATTCCTTTCTTATGGCACCAGTCATTGGATTAGGACCCACTCCACTCTACGTGACCTAACGGCAACATACATCTTAGCCACATCTGCAAGGATTCAATTTCCAAATAAGGTCACATTCACGGGCTCTAGGGGTCAGTCCTTGAACATAGCTTTGGGGGCGGGGTGGGCGTGGTGTTACAGCCTAACCCACAGCAGTCCCCGTCAGACTCTACATTAGATGAGCAGTCAGGAGTAGACCTCCCCGCGCGCAGGGAATAGCCTCAGGCTTCCTCTAGTCTCTGGATGGGACTCTGGATGGTAGTGGAGAAGGTGTTCTGTCATCAAGGTGGCCCCTAATGAATATCCTCCCCAGAATCCCCCAAGAATGACCTTTAGCATAGTACGTGGGCCCTTTCTGCTCTGCTGACTAACACTTTCTGTCCTGCCAGTTTCGAAACTGCATCATGCAGCTTTTTGGGAAGAAGGTGGACGATGGCTCTGAACTGTCCAGCGCCTCCAGAACAGAGGCCTCATCTGTGTCTTCAGTGTCACCTGCATGAGTGTCTCCCAGCCATGACAACAAAAAGATCTGCTTCCTACCAGAAAACATAAACCCTGTCCCACACATCAGCGCTTTGGCCACGCCCCCCTTGCCCCTTCTTCTCCATCCCTGCACAATAAAAGTAGTTTCTCTTTGCCAAAAACAAGAAAGTTGCAGAGGCTCCCACTGCAGTCTGGGGACACCTGAGCCTCCGAGGGTGCGGTCGCAGGAGGGCACAAGGGGCACAGAGAGGAGAGCAGCTGCACTTCAGAGGCTTTAATATTTTCCAAGCCTTGTGTCTGCAGCTTGTAAGGAAGCATCACGAAACAGGGACGTGCAAGGTGGGCTGGTAGTGATGGAGTCAGAAAGGGAGCAAGGAGAAGTGGCTGTCGCGGTAGGGCTGGCTGGATGCCCTCGGCACCCGGAAGGCGGCCTGAACCAGCAGCCCCAGCCCTGCTAATGCCCGTCTGCTGGAGGCTCGGACTCCCTAGAATGCGGGCTCCATCTGGAGGGGACCCAGGCCTGCCAGCCTACGGCAGGGAGGGCACACCATGTCTGCCAGGCCAGGGCCCCGAGCCCGATGAGCATGAGGGCAGCACAGGCGCGCAGGCGGGAGCCCAGCAGCAGCCCGGGGCCGGCGCCCACGGTGCAGGTGCAGGCCAGCAGGATGGTGGCCAGCGTGAGGAGCAGGCTTACGAACCAGAGCGCGAACTCCTGGGGACGGACCCTGCGGCTGCCCGCCAGCTCCAGCTGTGTTACTCGTTGCAGAGTTTCGAGCTTAGATATACGGTTCTTGAAAGTCTCCATGACCTCCTGTGGGTGACAAGAACACACGGCCCCCTGAGAGGTCAGAACGGAAGTGCGGTCTCTTACCTGGGTTCCTAAGGGGTGCACAGCGAATACTGGGGGGCTGAAGACGGAGGAGGGAAATCAAGAACCAAGAGCATTTACATGCTCAGGGCCCTGTCCTGGGAGGGTGTGCATTTCCCCGGGGAACAGCGAAGGGCTCAGCCGACCCGGCCACGCTCGTCATCCAGCATGACCTAAGCCACGCGACAACTGGCCAAGGACAGTAGGGTCTGAGAGTGTGGAAGAGAGCGAGCCTAACCATGAAGGTGAGGGAAACCCCTCACCCCTGCTTGCTGACCCAGGGTCAGAAGCAGGGGTGCCTGGCGAGAGCATCCGCGTCGACCTCGGCTGGGTCAGCGCGGGGAGGCCTGCAGCACGGACGCCAGCACTGTGTGTTTCTAGCTCTGAGTCACACGTGGACTCGCGGTTGAGCCCTCAGCAGGAGCGGCCTGAGGACCGATCCCTTCCCTTACGTCGCGGGCTATCAGAGCGGACCTGCTCATCATTTGCCTCTCTCCTCCCTGTGTCCTCACTGGCCCTTTGTTGAGAAGGTCCGCTGCAAGTGTCTCACCCATATTTCCTTGGCTCTCTCGTAGGACAGGTAGGCCATTTTCTCTTCAGCGCAGGCCAGATTCTGTTTGAGGCGGCAAATCTCATCCAGGTGCTCCTGGACGTGCTCATTCACCTGTTCTTCCATCGATGCTTGTCTTGGGAGCAAAAGAGAAAGTAATACTCCCTGAGTACCTTGCCCAGGGCTTGTGTGGCGGGGAGCAGTCCTATGTGACCACTAGACTTGGGTTCAGATTCCACCTTCCTCCTCTCTCCTCCTCAGGTCGGCCTCGGAACACCAGAAGCGCACACGAGCCACACACACACTGATATTCATATACCTTTTGTATACAGATCCTCTTGCAAACCAGCTGTACCCAACTAGTCGTAGACCAGAAGTTGTAGAAACGAAAATCTAAGTTACCCACGCCTGCTATTATTTCCCATGTAAATTCCCAGCATCAGTGTTTGGCAAGAAGTAATCATTCCATAAAAATCTGTTGATTATAGAGATGGGGCGGTCACAAAAGGCCACATATTGTGTGATTCCATTTATACAAACTGTCCAGAAGAGGCAAATCCGTAGAGACAGAAGTAAATGAGTGGTTCCTGGCAGCCGAGGGTGGGGAGTGACGGGGAGTGACTGCTAGCGGCTTGGGGTTTCTTTCTGGAGCGCTGACAATGTTCTGGGGTGAGAGTGGTGACGGCTGCACGCTCTGTGCATGTGCTGAGAAATGCTGACTGTAAACGAGTGAATTTTATGGGGATGTGAATTATCTCTCAATAAAGCTGTTATTAAAACAAAAACAAAAAATTGAATTGTGGTAATAGTTGTACAACTTAGCAAATGCACTAACAGTCATTGAAATGTCTAATTAAAATGGTGCATTTCATGGCATGTAACATATCTCAGTAGATCTCTTAAAAAATACAAACAACATCACTAACCAGTTTTTTATGGCTATGTGTAGAAGTTGTGAAAGTATAAAAACATGCATGAAAAAGATAAGGGCCCAGTGAGGAGAGCGAGATGGGTGGAAAGGGGGTGGGGTTGGGAAGGGATAGTGTGAGAGCTTCAAGTGAACCTTCTAAAGTTTTACTTCCCGGGGCGCCTGGGTGGTGCAGTCGGTTACTTGTTCACCTTCGGCTCAGGTCATGATCTCATGGTTCATGAGTTCAAGCCCTACATGGGGCTCTGTGCTGACAGCTTAGCTCAGAGCGTGGAACCTGTGTCAGATTCTCTGTCTCCCTCACTTTCTGCCCCTCCTCTGCTTCCACTCTCTGTCTCTGTCTCTCAGAAATAAACATTAAAGTTTTACTTCTTAACAACAATAACATTTGAAGCAAATTTGCTAAATGTTAAGATTTGAGAAAGCTGAGGGTGGGTATACAGTGCTGACTGTGTTATCCTCCACATCTTCCCTGGGTTTGGAATATTCTATAATTTGAAGAGGCTCTGAGGTTCTTCATTTGCGTACCAGGAAGGGTGGGCCATGTGGCTTTTAGCACTGTCACTTAGGGAAGAGCCAAGGAACACTTGTCCCATGGGTCGGCAACAGTGTTCCTTGAGGAGCAGAAAGGTACTGGAGACACAGAATGGCCGGGGCCTGCTGCCCTATGGAAAACAGGGCAATGGAGAACGTGGCTGATCAGTTCACATGGCTCCAGTGGGCACAAGAACATAACGGATGGTGCTGTCCTGCAGACCGGAAATAGGAGGCAAGGGGTCAGTTGGGACTTGCTGCAAGGACTTGACCCACACCCAAATGGAGATGTCCGCTAAGCATCTGTTGAAAGCCAATTTACCAAGAGCTGGTTCATGACAGCATTTTAAGGAATATTCCCATTGATCTCTGTCCTGCTCCCTGTTGAGAAGAGAGTGCACGGACAATGTCCGCAGAGAGGGGGAGGCAGTACAGTATCCACTCGAAAGGACATTTCCCATGACTGTCTATTTACAGAAAGGATTCAGACACAAGAATGTTCAAGATATTAACTATGTTCAAGTGTATACTCATGAACATATATATATTCATATATACATGTATATATTTTAATGGTTTTTTGTTTTTGAAGGGGAGAGAGACAGAGCATGCACGGGAGAGAAGCAGAGAGAGGGGGAGATGCAGAATCTGAAGCAGGCTCCAGGCTCTGAGCTGTCAGCACAGAGCCCAGTGTGGGGCTCGAACTCACAAACTGTGAGACCATGACCTGAGCCGAAGTCAGACGCTTAACCGACTGAGCCACCCAGGTGCTCCTCATGAATACATTCTTCATGGACATGAAGTCAAGGAATAGATTTGTCATTAATATATTTATAAGAATTTACAAATATATTCTTAAATGCATTCTTGAATAGACTACTCAAGAAGAGAATATTAATTCATAAGGCGATTCTATTAGTCTCCCCTTGTCTCTGGTCCCCAGGCTCTCTGCCCTACAGCAGCAGCATCCTGGCTATGACACAACTGCGTCTTCCTTGTCCTTCCCTTAGTCCAGGACCCCCTCTGCCCCGCTCCTACAGTTGCAGAGGCAAATGGACCAGTCCATTTTTTAATCTCAATTTCTATTTAAATTCTAGTTAGTTGACATATATGGTAAAACTAGTTTCAAGTACAGAATTTAGTGATTCATCACTTACATATAACATCTAGTGCTCATCACAGGTGCCCTCTTTAATCTCCATCACCTGTCTAGCCTACCCCCCCCCACCTCCCTCTATCAACCCTTAATTTGTTCTCTGTATTTAAGAGTCTCTTATGGTTTGTTTCTCTCTCTCTTCACCCCCCCTTCTGTTATGTTCACCTGTTTCGTTTCTTAAATTCCACATGAATGAAATCATATGGCATTTGTCTTTCTCTGATTTGTCTTATTTAGCATAATACTGTCTAGTTCCATCCACAAAACTGCAAATGACAAGATTTTATTCTTTTTGATGGTCAAGTAATATTCCATTACACACACACACACACACACACACACACACACACACACACACACAAATACACAGCACATATTTTTTTATCCATTCATCAGTTGATGGACATTTGGGCTCTTTCCATACTTTGGCTAATGTTGATAGTGCTGCTATAAACATCACGGTGCACACACCCCTCTGAATCAGTATTTTCCTGTCCTTTGTGTGAATACCTAATAGTACAATTGCTTGGTCATAGAATAGTTCTACTTTTAACTTTTTTAAATTTTTTAATGTTTTATTTATTTTTGAAAGAGAGAGAGAGAGAGACAGCTTGAGCAGGGGAGGGTCAGAGAGAGAAAGAGGGAGACACAGAATCTGAAGCAGGCTCCAGGCTTTGAGCTAGCTGTCAGCACAGAGCCTGACATGGGGCTCGAACCCACGAACTGTGAGGTCACGACCTGAGCTGGAGCCAGACGCTTAGCCAACTGAGCCCCCCAGGCGCCCCAATGTTTATTTCCCCTTTAATCTTTATTATGTCTCTTCTGCCGCTGGCTTCAGCTTTACTTGCTGCTCCTTTTCCAGCTCCTTTAGGTTCAAGGTTAGGTTATGTATTCAAGATATTTCTTGACTCTTGAGATAGGCCAGTACTGCTATATACTTATCTCTTATGACCACCTTTGCTGTATCCCAAAGGGTTTGGACTGTCGTGTTTTCATCTTTATTCGCTTCCATGTATTTTTGTTTATGTCTTCTTGAATCTCCTGGTTAACCCACTCATTCCTTAGTATCTGTTTTTAACCTCCATGTATTTGTGATCTGTCCAAATTTCTTCTTGTGGTTGACTTCAAGTTGCATAGCATGCGGTTTGCAAATATGCACGGTATGATCTTGATCCTTTCATACTTGTTGAGGGTTGATTTGCGTCCCAGTATGTGATCTATTCTGGAGAATGTTCCACATGCACTCGAGAAGAAGGTGTATCCTGCTGACTTAAGAGCAAATGTTCTGAATATATCTGTTAAGTCCATCCAGTCCAGCGCGTCTTTCAAAGCCATTGTTTCCTGGTTGATGGTCTGCTTAGATGCTCTGTCCATTGCTGCAAACGCGGTGCTAACGTCCCTAGTATTCATGTATTATTATCAATGAGTTTCTTTGCTTGTTATTAATTGATTTATAAGTGTGGGTGTTCCAAGTTGGGGTCATAAATTTTTACAGTTGTCAGATCTTCTTATTGGATAGACCCCTTAATTATGTTATAATGTCCTTCTTCATCTGTTGTTACAGTCTTCAGTTTAAAATCTATTTGTCTGATATAAGTATGGCTACTCCAGCTTTCTTTTGATGCCCATTAGCATGACAAATGATTCTCTATCCCCTCATTTTAAATATGGAGGTGTTTTTAGGTCTAAAACGGGTCTCTTTTAAGCAGCATATAGATGGGTCTTTTTTTAAATCCATTCTGATACCCCATATCCTTTGATTGAAGCATTTAGTCAAGCAAATGGTCCACTCTAGAAAATGCTGTTACAGGGGCGCCTGGGTGGCTCAGTCAGTTAAGCATCCGACTTTGACTCAGGTCATGATCTTGCTGTTTGTGGGTTCGTGCCCCGCGTTGGGCTCTGTGCTGACAGCTCAGAGCCTGGCGCCTGCTTCCGATTCTGTGTCTCCCTCTCTGCCCCTCCCCCACTTGTGCTCTGTCTCTCTCTGTCTCTCAATAATGAATAAACATTAAAAAAAAAGAAAATGCTCTGGCAAAGATAAAATGACAACCAGCCAACCAAAATGCCCCCCAAATCTACCAAAGCTGTGAAGCCCGCCCTTTCTAATATAAGTTGTCCTAAACATCATTGTTGTTGAAGAAGAGTATATTCTTTTTTTTAAGTTTATTTTATTTTGAGAGAGAGAGGAAGTGTGAGTAGGGGAGGGGCAGAGAGAGAGAGAGAGGAAGAGAGAGAATCCCAAGCAGGCTCCACAGTCAGTGCAGGGCCTGATGGGGGTTTGATCTCATGACTTTGAGTTCATGACCTGAGCCAAAATCAAGAGTCAGATGCTTAATCGACTGAGCCACCCAGGCACCCCAAAGGAGAGTATATTCTTGATCATATCTGAGCGTTGGCTTTTGGCAAACTGAGCTAGAAACTAGTGGCCTACAACTTGAAGAAGTCTGAGATGAAGGAGCAACTGTAGGAGGGATCGAGCCCTGCAGGTAGGGTCGGGTAATGCAGCAGGGATGGAGTAGGTCCTCCTGAGCAAACGTGCAACCACACGCATCCTTAGAGGAGGGAAGCAGGGGGAGCTTTTACACACAGAGGAGAGGGCCACATGAAACCAGAGCAGAGAGAGATGTGGAGGTCCTGCCCTTGAAGACTGGAACGGTGTGGGCACAGCTAAGGATCCCGGCAGCCATCATAAGCTGGCGTACAAGAACGTCCATAGCAGCTTTATGCATAACGGCCGAGCCCAGCAGCAGGCGAGTGGGTAAACGGCGGTGCATGCATACAAGAGAGCACCCCTGAGCAGGAGGGCTCTGCCCCTATGCACAGCTTGCATCACTCTCAGAAATATTACATTGGGTGAAAGAAGACAGACACAAATGACTGCACACCGTATGGTTCCCCTGACATGAAGTATCCAGAAGGAACAGATGCAGAGAGACAGAAAGCACACAGGTGGTTAGCAGGCGTTGGGGTAAGGTGAATGGGGAGTGGTGGGGTGTTCTCCTGGAGTGATGAAAATGTTCTGGAACCAAACACAGGTGGTGGTTACACAACATTGCAAATATACTAATTGCCACTGGATTGCACATTTTAAGATGGATCGTTTTGTTTTGTGAATTTCATATCAATTCAAAAATTGAAAACGGGCACCCGGGTGGCTCAGGCATTGAGCATCTAACTTCGGCTCAGGTGATGATCTTGCGGTTCATTGGTTCAAGCCCCGCAGCAGGCTCGCTATCAGCCAGAGCCCGCTTCGAATCTTCTGTCCCAACCCCCTCTGTGCCCCTCCCCCACTTGCACTCTCTCTCAAAAATAAAACAATTTTAAAATGTGTAAGAAAGAAAGGAAGAAACCCTCTTGAAAGGAAACAGATTTACCTGTGAGAAGTGTCATAGAACTTTTCAGTTTGAAACCTCAGTTTGTGACACACCAGAGGAGATGTGACAACCACAGGGGCTTGGGTGGTGACCACACAGCTGTGGACACCAGGTAACACTTTGCTGACTTCAACACACAGGTCATGTCTGCATCTATCTCACATAAAGTTTTTTTTAAAAGATCGAAAGGAGACATATGCTTTAAAAAGTTCAACGAATCCCCGCGTCTCCTTGGACCTAGATGAGAAAGCCACATGGCGGGGCATGTTGCCGAGCTCTCACGCTTGTGTTTCCGTCTGAGACTCTGCTTCCCCATCTGTAAAGTGGGCAGCTGAGCACCACAGGTGACAATGCTGCTTGCTCCCTGCTGTCACCGTTATTATGTAAAGTCGCCTCCCTCCCGTTCTCCACGTCTCCTGGCAAATTTGAGCCCACAGACCTACTTCTAATGCAGACTGACCAAGCTAGGCTAGCTGCTGCAGCCTGCAAGCAGGGGACAGAGGTCACCCTGCCCCCCCCCCCCCCCCCCCCCCCCCCCCCCCCCCCCGCAGACACATCCTAATTTGGTGAGGGACTGAGAGCTTGCGGAGGCACAACAGTCCTGTTGGCCCTGGCAGGATGGGAACTTACAGGGATATGTGTCACTGGCACTGAGCTCCAGTCTTGCTTTCTATAAATGCAACCTCAGAAAAGGTATTTGACAGAGGGGTCATGAAGAGTCCCAGGAGCTGAGTTCAGCCCCCAGGCCCTACAAACATCACTCTGCAAAGAAACCGGATATTCCCACCGGCGATCTTATTTGACACTGGGCTGCCCCGCGTAGTTTTGAGTCTTCCTTCAAAGACTTCCAAAGCAGTGTACCTGCAGGTAACGCTTCCTGGTGAAAACAGAAGAGGACTGATTCCCAAGTGCTTTGCCCCCTTGCCCGCCCCCCCCCACACCGTTGCTAAGGGACTGCAGAGTTCTTACCTTACTGAGAATGTTGGGTCATCCAAGTAACATCTGCCTCTCTGGCCAGGCTGTTGGAAGGATTAGAGCTAATGCAAGGACCTGATGCATCAGATTGTGGGGACCAGGGGAGAGAGTGTGGCACCCCTGAGGGCCGATAGGACCCCAAGAAAGGTCCAAATAGGAATAGTGCAGGTCCTTCGAGAGGCTGAGTTTTCCTTTCCCCTCCTCATTTCTGGGCCCTAGTCTTGTCTTAGATAAAAATAAACTGCACATAGACCAAAGGAATAGAATAGAGAGCCCAAAACTGGACCCACAAGTGTATGGCCAATTAATCTTTGACAAAGCAGGAAAGAGTATCCGATGGAAAAAAGACAGCCTCTTTAGCAGGTGGTGCTGGGAGAGCTGGACAACAACCTGCAGAAGATGAAACTAGACCAGTCTCTTACACCATACACAAAAATAAACTCGAAATCGTTGAAGGACCTGAATGTGAGACAGGAATCCATCAGAACCCTCGAGGAGAAAGCAGGAAATAGCCTCCTTGACCTCAATCGCAGCAATTTCCTCCTCGACACATCCCCAAAGTCAAGGGAATCAAGAACAAAAATGAACTACTGGGACCTCATCAAGATAAAAAGCTTCTGCACTGCAAGTGAAACAATCAAAAAATCTAATAGGCAACCGACAGCATGGGAAAAGATAGTGGCAAATGGCATATCAGATACAGGGCTAGTATCCAAAATCTACAAGGAACTCACTAAACTCCATACCTGAAAAACGAATAATGCAGTGAAGAAATGGGCAGAAGACCTGAACAGACACTTCTGCAAAGAGGACATCCAGATGGCCAACAGGCACATGAAACGATGCTCAGCATCACTCATCATCAGGGAAACACAAATCAAAACCACACTGAGATACCACCTCACGCCGGTCAGAGTCGCTAAAATGAACAAATCAGGAGACTATATAGATGCTGGAGAGGGTGTGGAGAAACGGGCACCCTCCTACACTGTTGGTGGGAATGTAAACTGGTGCAGCTGCTCTGGAAAACAGTGTGGAGGTTCCTCAGAAAACTATCCATAGAACTCCCTTATGACCCAGCAATAGCACTGCTGGGGATCTACCCAAGGGATACAGAAGTGCTGATGCATAGGAGCACATGTACCCCAATGTTCATAGCAGCACTGTCAACAATAGCCAAATCATGGAAAGAGCCTAAATGTCCATCACCTGATGAATGGATCAAGAAGATGTGGTATATATACACAATGGAGTACTACATGGCAATGAGAAAGAATGGCATATGGCCATTTGTAGGAAAGTAGATGGACCTCGAGGGTGTCATGCTAAGCGAAATAAGTCAGGCAGAGAAGGACATACCATATGTTTGCACTCATAGGTCTAACAGGAGAGACCTAATAGGAGACCATGGGGAGAGGAAGGCGGGGTAAACAGTTGGGGAGACGGAGTGAGGCAACTCATGAGAGACTCTTGAATGCTGAACACAAACTGAGGGCTGAAGAGGGAGGGGGTTAGGGGTAGGGGGGTGATGACCACAGAAGGGGACACTTGTGAGGAAGAGCACTGGGTGTTATATGGAAACCAACTTGGTAATAAACTATATAAAAAAAAAAGACTTCAGTAAAGTAACTCATACAACTTAATAAAGCATATGCTCTCTTTAAGGAGCTTCTAACTTAATAAAAGTATAAAAATAAAGTGATAGACACCTTAACTTCAAAATCACACTGAGGGAGAATTATAAGTAAATTCAATAATTTTACTTTGTTTAAACTAATATTATAAAACTGATCATTTGACTCATTAAAATGTAAAATGTCTACATCCATTTAAAAGAGCAATTAACTTTACCAATAAAATTAATGAAATTAAAAAATAAATAAATAAACTTGACCTGCCACACAGTGTGGAGAAAGCGTCTGCCAGAAGGCAATCTTCTTCAGAAGGAATACCCCATAGAAGACCATTTGCCCAGCTCGGCCATGAGCACAGGTGGAGGGGCACGGCTGGTAGTCCCGCTCCACACGCTATTCTCACAGACGGGGACCTGCAGGACTCCTCTCTGACGGGCGATGGGCACCCGCCGGGCTCACTGCCACCACAACCGTCTCCCGCCCGCCACCACAGGGAGAGCCTACAGCTTCCGGGATCACCTGGCAGGACCCTGAGCTGGAGCCTCCTTTGCCAGGAGAGGACCCCGGTGGGCGTGCCACAGCAGGCAGCCCTCTCCACTGTGGGGCGCAGGTGCCCAGAGAAACGCTGCCCTGCTCCCTCTCCCCCTGACCCTCCAAACCCACGTCCTTGCTCCCCTTCATTCTCCTGCTGGCAGTCCCAGCAGAGGTGCTGACCCCACAGCCAAGGCTGCAGTAGACCGGCCACCTCACCTGCATTTCTCTTCCTGGAGGGACTCCAGCGACACCTGTAGGTCCCTCAGACAACTCTCCTTCAGGCTCTGATAGGACACCTGGAGGTGGAGGTGGAGCTCCCTGACTTCTCTCAGGTCTTCCTTCATCTTCCACAACAGCCGGCTTCGCTGCTGGGCCTGCTGGGCCACACACCTTGTCTCCGAGGACTTCCCCGGCTGCAAAGCTGGGAAATGACTCGCCACGGGTGAGTGGCTGACGACATCAGACAGGTCAGTGTCTTTCCCACTGGGAGGCCTGGGAGGCTCTGAAAACGGGGCCTTCTCACCAGGCCGCCTGCAGGGATGTGGGCTGCTTTCGGCCTTCAGCGCGAGACCCTTGGGCCTCCTGCCCTCCTCCAGCTCCTGCAGCTTCTGGTGACAACGACGGAGCCTACGCTCGATCTGGGCGATGGTGGCAGAGGCACGCTGGTTCACCTTCTCGAAGACCTGCCGGACGTGGGGGGCCCGGTGCCGGTCAGCTTTGGACACCAGCTTGAGGTAGCTCACGATGTTCTCGTCCCGACTGGCCTTCTCCACTCGCAGCTGCTCTGAGAGGTAGAAGATGCGGCGCTTGATGCTGTCCTGGAAGTTCCGGGCCTGCTCCTCGTCTAACAGCCTGGAATGGCCACTGGGGCCATCTGCGCCCGATGAAAGGGACCCGCGGGAGGGAGCATCGGAGGGAACAGTCGCGCTTGCCTGCGTTGGGAAACAAGAAATCGTTAACAGGCACTTCTGTGGGCGGCAGACGGTGGAACTGGACATGTTGTCACCTCCCTCTGTCATAATACTGATTGTCATAATACTGATTGTCATAATACTGATGTGTAGGCGCAGATGCCTACGTGCACTCAAGATGGGCCGACACAAACTAGAAAGGTCAACTTCAACTTCCAGGCCCCTCTCCCTTTCTTTCCAGCGCCCCAAATCTTTTTTAGCAATCTCTACACCCAACATGGGATTTAAACTCAACTGTGAGCTCGAGTCGCACACTCCTCCAACTGAGCCCCTGACTTTTTGCTGTATGACCAGCCCTCACTAGAACCCCCAGATGGCTAGAATCCCCACTCCACACCTGTCCTGTCTGTTCTTGGACTTCTTCTCTTCCCAGAAAGACCAACTATATTGGTAGAGATCTCATTTTATAATGAACCATTCTTATAAAGTATGGAAAAAGCTCATTCCCATCAACCCACATGTCTTGCTATGCTGCTACCACCAGGCAGATGAAAGAGGGAGGCAAGGAATCTCCCTTGAAGAGCTATGTTCTTTCTCATTTCAGATCTTGAGGGCACCCTTTCAGGGGTGCTTTTGCAAACACCTCACTCAGGAGTCATCCAGAACGGTGCTGGTCGGCACATTCCTTCACCTCTCAGGGCCTCAGTTTTCCCATCTGCAAAGTGGGTATGTTGGGCCAGGTGAATGGTTTCCACCATTCCAATGGTGCCAATTAAATCCTCTGAGGAGGCCCCAATGTTTAAGATGAGCAATGGCAGAAGTGTTACAAGTGAGACGGGGTGGGAGCCCTGAACCCTGCTCACTTGATCAAAGCGCCCCATCACCCACCACTCCTAAGCAGGAATTTCTAAGTGCCTTCTCTACACCCTGTTAGAGAACATGACTATCACAGGCATTTCCTAGGAAGCTTTTACGACCTAGTGCCTCCAAGAGGACTTAGGACTTTGAGTGTCTTTGTTTCTAGTTCATGAGTGGCAAAGATAACAGACATGTTTGTTTGAACAGTGCT
>NC_043717.1:110286354-110294765 GCF_006229205.1 Suricata suricatta
CCCCATCACCCACCACTCCTAAGCAGGAATTTCTAAGTGCCTTCTCTACACCCTGTTAGAGAACATGACTATCACAGGCATTTCCTAGGAAGCTTTTACGACCTAGTGCCTCCAAGAGGACTTAGGACTTTGAGTGTCTTTGTTTCTAGTTCATGAGTGGCAAAGATAACAGACATGTTTGTTTGAACAGTGCTGCTGTGCCTCTGTGAGATAGGTAGAACAGAGCCTGCCATTGATAAAAAGGGACCCGGGAGCCCAGGGAGGGCAATGAATTTGTCCAAAGCCCATGGCAAGTGAGCAGCAGAGCCTGGATGCAGATCCTTTTTGAGCTCCAGGTACAGTCTGCAAAAGTGATTGGCAAGAACCTGCCTGTCCCTGTCACATTAGGAGCTTGGGTTAAGTAATACAGGGAGAGAAACAAACAAAACACAAAAGTAAACCCACCAAAAATGCAGGGGGTGGTTGTGGAGCCCCCTTCTTTAAAATGATGTCAATGAACACTTAGTAGCAATGTAAAAAACTAAATATTGATGAGTAAGTTGTTTTTTTAAGAGAATAAATTGGACGATAATGCATAAAAAAAATAAAAAATAAAAAATAAATAAAGAGGGAGGCAAGGAGATCTGCATCCTGACGGGTTCATTCCTTCATTCAGTCATTCGTTCAACACACACGTCCTGAGCACCTACCACGGGGTACACAGGCCAGACACATTCTTTGCTCATATACAGCTAACAGTCAAGGGTGAAAAAAAAATCTATTGTGATGCAAATGAATGCATCTCTCATGCAGGCAAGTTAAGAAACCACTCAGAGGGTCAGCTTTCTCATCTTTCAACAAAGATGGCTTGACGTGCCTGGATGGCTCAGGCGGTTAAGTGTCCGACTTCGGCTCAGGTCATGATCTCACGGTTCGTGGGTTCGAGCCCTGCGTCGGGCTCTGTGCTGACTGCTAGCTCAGAGCCTGGAGCCTGTCTTCAGATTCTGTGTCTCCCTCTCTGACTCTCCCCTGCTCACGCTGTCTCTCTCTCTCTCAAAAATAAACAAAACATAAAAAAATAAATAAATAAAGATGGCCATAGCAGCACAGCCGGGACACAGTGGACCAGGGCAGAGTGGCTAGTGATGAGCTAGGAGAGGTAGGTGAGGTCAGGACAGGTGGAGGGGCTCCTGGCTGGCTCAGTAGGCAGAGCATGTGACTCTTGATTTTGGGGTTATAACTTTGAGCCCCAAATTAGGTGTAGAGGTTACTTAAAAATAAACTCTTGGGGTGCCTGGGTGGCTCAGTTGGCTAAGTGTCCAACTTTGGCTCAGGTCACCTGTGAATTCAAGCCCAGCATCAGGCTTTCTGGGGTCATCATGGAGCACACTTCAGATCCTTTGTCCCCATGTCTCTCTGTCCCTGCCCCACTCATGCTCTTTCTCCCTCTCTCTGAAAAATAAATAAATATATTTTTTAAATTTAGCAGTGGCTGGGTGGCTAACATTTTTAAATGTTTATTTATTTTTGAGAGAGAGAACAAGGCAGCAGGGGGCAGGAAGAGAGGGAGACAGAGGATCCAAAGCGCCTCCTCCCTGAAAGTAGAGTGCCCAAGGCAGGGAAGTCTGATATTTAACCAACTTAACAGGTGCCCCTCAGTTTCTACTTTTTAACTGTAAGAGCCTTCATGATCATTTTCAATCTGAAAATGATTTCATGGTGGTAGATCAGGAGTGATTATATAATAATACATAACTTGATTCTGTGCAATTTTTGTATGCAAATTACCTTGATTAAAAAAATGTGATACCACTATGCACCTAGCAAACTGGCAAAACTTAGACTAATAATAATAAATGTTGGCAGCGATATGGAGCAACAGGAACTCTTAATCACTCCAGCTGGGAGAGTACTTGGTACGGGCACTTTGGAAAAGCACCGGTAAACTGAAAGGTTGAAGACATGCATACCAAATGGCCTAGCAACTGTATTCATAGGGACAGCCTTGGGAAACAGGTACACTGAATGGCCCCAATAGCCAACTGCTAGAAATTACCCATCTGCCTACCAGCCCATCAGTAGTAAAATGTGCAATTGAACTGTAAAATATTCAACAATCTACTCCTATACAGCAATGAAAATGAACTACAGCCTTGAAAATATGAATGAGTAAGCATAATGTTGAACAAAAGAAGCTAAACACAGAAAAATTCATACTATATGTGGCTTTGTCATATAAAGGTCCAAAGCAGGCAAAACAAAATGATTTTGTTTAGGGACAATGGACAATAAAGCTATAAAGAAAAGCATGGGCATTGGTAGCATAAATGTCAGGATAGTGACCCCCACTAAAGTGGGAGAAGGGGTCATGATTGGGAGAGACAGGTGGAGGCCAAGGTGCTTAATCTGAGTAGTAGTTACACGTCGGTTCACATTATTTCCTGAAATGTATGGTGATGTTTTCTATGCCCTTTCATACATATGCCAAATTTCATATTTGTAAAAATTTTTAAATATTCAATAGATGGATGTAACAGCACATTAGAAATAGCTGGAGAAAGAATTAGTAAATTGTAAAACAGAGCTAAAGAAGCATCCAGAATGCAATACAGAGGCACAAAGAAACAGAAAATTTGACCAAAAAATATTGAAATACAGAAGACATGGAAAATAGAATGAGAAAGCCTAATAGAATGAGGAAATGTTAAGATGTTAAGAGATAGTCACAGGGGCACCTAGGTGGCTCAGTTGGTTAAGCGTTCAACTTTAGCTCGGGTCATGATCTCCCAGTTTGTGAGTTCGAGCCCCACGTTGGGCTCTGTGCTGACAGTTCAGAGCCTGGAGTCTGCTTCAGATTCAGTGTCTCCCTCTTTCTCTCTGCCCCTCCCCAACGTGCGCTCAGTCTCTCAAAAATAAACATTAAAAGAATTTTTTAAAAAAGAGCTAGTCACAAACAACTTTCCAGAACTGATAAAAGACAACACAAATTCAAGGAGTCAAATAAATTCCAAACAGAAAAAGAGAAATAGAACCACATCTAAACACAAGACTTTAAAAAAGCAGGCAGATTTATGGGGGCACCTGGGTTGTTTCAATCAGTTCAGTGTCTGACTCTTGATTTCGGCTCAGGTCATGATCTCATGGTTTTGGGAGTTTGAGCCCCGCATTGGGCTCTGTGTACTGATAGTGCAGAGCCTGCCTGGAATTCTCTGTCTCCCTCTCTCTCTGCCCGTTCCCAGCTTACATGCTCGCTCGCTTGCTCTCTCTCTCAAAAAGTCAGATTTAAAAAGCTAATTACCTTTGAAACCATGACCTTTACACTGAAAGCTGAGTTTCCAATGGCATTAATGAAATCCAGAAGAGCTGAGTGGTATCTTCAATATGCTGAGAGAGTAACTGTCAGAGAGAAAAAAAATAGGTCATATTCAAATAATTGGGAGTCAGAATGTTTTGAGATTTTTTCAGCAAAGCACTGGGAACAAGTAATGCCTCCAAACTGGTGGGGGGGAATGATTTTCCCATCTAGAATTCTACACCCAAACTGTCTATTGTGAGATTAGACTAAAGAGATGAAAGAATTGAAATAGTTTACCTAATCTGCATTCTTTCTCTGGAAGCTACTAGAGAGATAGCACCACCCAAACCAGAGAGGAACCTAAGAATGAGGTGGAGGTGAGATGATGAGACAGGGCAAAAGGAAGCAGATGATATCTCCAGGATGATGGGAGGGGAGTCCAGACTAGTGGCTGGAGGGCAAGACAAAAGGCTCCAGGAAGAGAACCTCCAAGGGAATGACATGCATGGACTGCTGGACGTCTTTAACCAGCTGGAGAGGAGATGTGGACAGTGGAGGGGGAGAGATGCTGGCCTATGGAAAGTAGTAGAGAACAAGAAACATGGGAGCGGCGGGGGGAGGGGGGAGACAACTGTTAACTCTAAGGTAAACAAAACGGGAGAGAAAAGAAAAGTCATCAGAGTGATGACTCAGTTATGACTAGTGTTTCCACGGACTTGATCATGTGAACACCAAAATATGATCTAACCCTAATCATTATATACTATACTGGAAGGATTTGGAGGGGGTGTGTGAAAAAGAGCTACACTATCATCTTCTACAGTGAAAAAACCCAGTAATTCTTAAAATATAAAAATAAAAAATAGCGCTACAAACTCTTTAGGGAATTGGAGCTAAACACCAAAAGAAACAGCTAAAAGAGTTGAAAGTGGTTGGTTCTAGGTAGTGGATGATGACGTGGGTGGAGACCAGATCAACCTTGTAGAACCATTTAACTCTATGAAGCAGGAGTTGGCCCAACTATGGCTTGGTTTATACAGGTGGGAGCTAAGAATGGTTTTTAAATTCTTAAATGGTTGAAAAAAAATCAGAAGAGTATTTTGTGACACGTGAAAATTAGAGATGATTCAAATTTCGGTGTCCATAAACAACGTACCTGGCACACAGCCACAGCTGTTCGTGTCTGGGTTGTCTGTGACTGTATGTGTGCCACAAAAATGGCCTAGCTGAACAGCTGCAATGGAGACCTCACGCTCTCAAATAGTTACTATCTGGCCCTTGACAGGAAAAGTTTGCTGACTCCTGCTTGAAACTCAGTTCATATAAACCACTGATAAATAAAAAGAACAAAACAATTGTTTACTTAAAAACGAAGTTGAGAGGCGCCTGGGTGGCTCAGTCAGCTAAGCGTCCAACTTCAGCTCAGGTCATGATCTCACAGTTCGTGGGTTCGAGCCCCGTATCAGGCTCTGTGCTGACAGCTCAGAGCATGGAGCCTGTCTTCGGATTCTGTGCCTCCCTCTCTCTGACCCTCCCCTGTTTATGCTGTCTTTCTCTCTCAAAAATAAATAAAAAGCTTTTAAAATAATTTTTTAAGTGAAGTTGGGGTTGCCTGGTTGGCTCAGTCAGTAGAGCATGTGACTCTCAATCTCTGGGTTATAAATTGAAGCCCCACATTATGTGTAGAGATTGCTTATAAATAAAATCATTAAGGTTGGCTGGGCGGGTCAGTTAAGCATCCGACTTCAGCTCAGGTCATGATCTTATGGTTCATGAGTTCGAGCCCCACATCGGGCCCTCTGCTCTCAGCACAGAGCCTGCTTGAATCCTCTGTTCCCCTCTCTCTCTGCCCCTCCCCCGCTCACATTCTCATGCTATCTCACTCTCAAAGATAAACATTTATAATCATAAAATCTTAAAAAACTTAAAATCTTTAAAAATTAAAAAGGAAGTAGGAAATAGGGAGAATTAAACGTTGCTAATGACTTGTTCTGCTATGGAATTTTATAGATATCATAAAAAACTCAAAATTGAGAGAATATGTTGGTAAAAAAAAAATAAAGACAGCCACTAGAAACAAAACCAGGGACATAATATCCAAATAACCAAGGAGAGAAAAACAATGGAACTCTATTAATCCAAAAAAGGAAGGAAAGGAGGAACAAAAAAAACCCAAGATATTATGGTAAACAGAAAATATAAAACAGGATGCAAATGAGATGTGATTATCAAAAAGTATACACTATGTTCTTGAACAAAAGACTCAATACTATAAATATGGCAGTCGTCTACATATTAACTTATGAATTCAATGAAATCCCAATTAAAACTCCAATGGAAGTGTCTTTGGAATCTTAAATTAGCTGCTACCAAAATTTATTTGGAAGAGAAAATGCAAGAGTGGCAAAGAAAAAAATGTTTAGAGAGAGAGAGAGAGCACGTGTGCAAGTAAGGAAGAGGGGCAGAGGGAGAGAGAACCCCAAGCAGGGTACACAAAGAGTGTGCCGCCTGATGAGGAACTCGATTCCACAACCCTGGGATCACAACCTAAGCTGAAATCAAGAGTCAGATGTTCAACTGACAGCCACCCAGGTGACCCTAGCAAAGAAATTTTTTAAAAAGAATAATAAATATAGTCTTGGGACAATTAACTATTTGAAAAAATTAAATTAGAGTGCTATCTTATAGCATATACATCATATAACGTTGAGACAACATAAAAAACTACACATAAAAATGAAATAATAAGGGGCACCTGGGTGGCTTAGTCTGTTGAGTGTCCGACTTTGGTTCAGGTCAGGATCTCACGGTTTGTGGGTTCGAGCCCCACCTCAGGCTCTGTGCTGACAGCTCAGAGCCTGGAGCCTGCTTCGGATTCTGTGTCTTTCTCTGCCCCGCCCCTGCTTTTGCACACTGTCTCTCTCTCAAAAATATATAAACTTTAAAAGAATGAAATCATAAAAAGTGTTAGAAGGACATAATAGCAACTGCTTTTACAATCTATGTGAAGAGAAACTTTCTAAACAAGAGTCAACCCGAAATTCCATAAGAAAAAAGATTTATATATTTTACTACAGAAAAAAAAAATCAACCTTTCTTATGGAAAAAAAGTATGAATTTAAAAAGAAGCAACATTTGGGAGGGTGGGGTAAATGGGTGATGGGCATTAAAGAGGGCACTTGTTGGGATGAGCACTGGGTGTTACATATAAGTGAAGAATAAATTAAAAACAGGAAAAATAAAGAAGAGAAAAGCAAAAAAGAAGCAAGATTTAGGTTTTGTTTCAAACACTTAAAACTATAGTATCTTAGTATTTTTTAAAAGCAACAAGCTGAGAAAGAAAAGATTTGCAGTATCTCTAATAGAGAACAGTCTAATCAACATAATACTGGAGAATTCCTACGAATTAGGAAGCTAATACAAACAATCCAATATAGAAACAGTAAAGGACAGTAGACAATTCATAAAGGACAAACCCCAAATGGCAAAAAACGTACAGAAAATGTGCAACCATAAGGATATCGGGCAAATGTAAATCAAAGCACTAATTGAATACTATTTTCTCATCCATGAGAACACCACGCATTAAAAAGACTAACAATAGCCAGTGTTGATGAGGATGTGGGAAAAGCGGGCTCACATACTCCGCGAGGAGGAGAACACAGGTTTTTGGTGAGCAATCAGGCAGGAGCCAGTGAAAGTTTCAGGGCCGATGCCCTTTACCCAAGCACGTAGTCACCGCGTTCGCGGACACTCAGGGCCTCCCCGGAGCCGGGCGGTTCCGAACTAAGACGCTCCCCAGTGGTTGAACTGCAGGCACAGTGTTGCGGGTGTGGACGGTGCGCCATCCATGTGGACACGGTGCCGGCGGTGGCCCCGCTGGGCCTGGAAGGTCATCTCAAAACCAGAGGGAACGGAGCTCGCAGACTACATTGCGACCTGAAGGGGATGGGGAGCTCCCCGAAGCCAAGCTCCCTGAGGAAAGCGGCAGGCTAGCATTGGGCTAACGCCACCCCAACCCTCAACAGTCACAAAGGGCTTGTGGCCTGCCACCGTACAGAAGGTTCTAGAAAAAGAGGTCAGCACAACGACAAGGATGCCTTATCTGCTAAGAAGCCCACCTGGGATACCTTGGGGATGGGAGTAGGGGACCAACAAAGGGTAAAATTTCATAGTGGCTTTTTTTTTTTAAATATTGCAATACATTGCATAAAGCATAAACTTCACCATCGTAACTCTTTAAAGTGTGTGAAAAAGTGCCATTTACATACACCAGGTGGTGAAACGACCGCACCATCTAGTTCCAGAATTTTTTTTTATCACCCCAACAGTAGACCCTGGACCACTGGCAGAGGCAGACCTCTTTGAACTGATAGCACAAAGGAATATATAAAGAAGCTAAATTATTTCGATTACTGTCCCACACGCAAAAGAGAAGAGTTCAAAATCCATTGAGCGGAGGAGATGGCGCGAGGCGAACCGGCGTGCGGAGGAGGACGGCGCGCGAGGCGAACTAGCGCGCGGGAAGAGGGCGGCTCGCGCGACGAATTAGTGCGCGAGGTGGGGCGTGCGCGGAGGGAGCAGCATTCGGAGACAGTTGGCACGAGGCGGGGGCGGAGCTCAAAGGGAGCGGGCGTGCTGGTGAATTGGCACGAGGAGGGGGCGGTGCGCGGAAGGAGCGGCGTGCGGCGGCCCTCGGCACGAGGAGGGGGCGGAGCTCGGAGGGAGCCGCACAGCCGCGAGTCTCGAGTCCCGCTCACTCCGCGGGCATCTTTCGCGGCATTCGTGCCTGGGACTTCGACGTGCTCGCAGATATGGCAGACGCTGCTCCAAGCACTGCGAGGGTCGAGGAGGAGCCCAAGCCCGACTCGAAGACCTTGCAGATCCTGCGGGATATGGCGAATCGCCTGCGCATCCACGCCATCAGGGCTACCTGCGCTTTGAGCTCCAGGTAAGGTTGCCCCGTCCGACGCCTTATGGCGGCCGGCTTTCGGCGACGGGCCCACGAGGTGTGAGGGAGCCGGTGGGGGCCGGGCGCCGGGCGGGCTCGGTCGTAGAGACCGGTTTGGGGCCGCGGGGGGGGGGGTCATGGACGCTCGCGCCCCGGGGCCTGCGTGGCCGGCGGGGACCGCTTTCG
>NC_043717.1:110294865-110322825 GCF_006229205.1 Suricata suricatta
CCGAAGGCGGCTTTCCCCTCCCCCCGCCACGTGTCTGCCGAGGACGTTGGAGTCCCGGTCGCGTGTGTTCGCTTGCTCGTGAGGCGCGCGGGCGGCGGGACGTTTTGCGTTCCCCTCGGGCTTTTGGAACACGGGGAGGGGCGGGGTCGAACTCGGGCTTTAAATTCACTAGGGAGGCCATCAGGGCCAAGGTTTCCTGTGCAGAGAGGTTTGTGACTCCTGGTTGGGTCGTCTTACTAGTTACTGGTGGTGTTTCGAATTTAGTTGGTCCTCCGCGTTCTTGAATTTTCTGCTTCTAGAAACTTCTTGGCCGCTTGCCGAGTTATTGGCGTACAGTTCTTTACTGCACTGTACGTTCCCTTTTGTGTCTGTACGGTTGATGGTACAGCTCTACTACTCTTGGTCTCATTTTGGAAATTGGTAATTTTAAATCTGGGTAAATTTAAGGTTTTTTTCTTTTTTTTCTTTTTTTTTGGTTAAACTTATTAAAGATTTTTTGTGTGTGTGTCGATTTGTCCTACCGGTTTTCTTGGTGTCCGTTTCTGCTCTAACCTTTATTACTCTTTCTGGTAGCTTTGGGTTTAGTTTTTCTAGTTCTTACGCTGTAAAGTTAGAGTTTTGATGTTAATGCTTTCGTCAAAAACTAAAGATCAATAACATAAATTTCGTAGCTTGGTTTTTGCTGTATTCCTTAAAGTTTGGTATGCTCTGTCTGGTTTCATTTTTTCCTACGTATTTTTGAGAGAAAGCTGGCGGGCGGACGCGCGTGGGGGGAGGGGAGGGACGCGCGTGGGGGGAGGGGAGGGACGCGCGTGGGGGGAGGGGAGGGACGCGCGTGGGGGGAGGGGAGGGACGCGCGTCCCTCTTAAGCAGGCTCTATGCTTAGCGCAGACCTGGACCCAGGGTTGGACCTCAGGACTTTGAGACCCTGACCTGAGCGGAAATCAAGAGTTGGAGTCTTAACGCGCTGCCCCATTCAGGCACCCCTCTTTTTTAAATTTTTTTTAAATGTTTTTTTTTTTTTTGAGACAGAGAGCATGAGAGGGGAAGGGGCAGAGAGAGAAGGAGACACAGAACCAGAAGCAGGCTCCAGGCTCTAGGCTCTGAGCTGTCAGCACAGAGCCTGACGCGGGGCTCGAACCCACGAACGTGAGATCTGACCTGAGCCGAAGTCGGAGGCTTAACCGACTGAGCCACCCAGGTGCCCCATCAGGCACCCCTCTTAAGTATTTTCTGATTTCTTTGTTCTTTCTTTGAACCCTTGGCTGGTTAAGAGTGTGGTGTTTAATTTCTACAAATGTGTGGATTTTCCAGCTTTTCTTCTGTTAGTAATTTCCAATTTCATTCTCTGGTGGTGGAGTAAAATGCTTTCCATGGTATTTCTTTAAATCTTTTACCCCTGAGCTATGACATTAAAATGACTGCGTAGATGACTTTAAGAACTCTTAAACTGCGTATGTCGGCCTCTTTTTTTTTTTTTTACACTTTCATTTTTCTCCCTTCGCCTTCAGAGTTGTTAATGGTTTGCGTTTTCTCAAGGCATCTCTAACAATTTTGGGTTTTTTTAATTTTTAATGTATCTGTAACAATTTAAGTTCACCTCATCTGCTCAGGGAATACTTGCAAGGTAAGGGGTTTAAGTCCCCACTTTTTTTTCTTTTTAATTTTTTTTATTTTTGAGAGAGTCAGTGTGTGGATGGGGGAGGGGCAGAGAGCGAGGGAGACACAGATTCCCAAGCAGGCTCTAGGCTCTGAGCTGTCAGCACAGAGCCTGGTGTGGAACTCAAACCCATGAACTATGAGTGAGATCATTACCTGAGCCGAAGTCGGTTGCTTAACTGAGCCACCCAGGTGCCCCTAAGTCTGCGTTCTAATTGTGAAACTTGCAGGAAGAGATTGTTAACATACCTGAGCTGGGCCTCAAATCTTTTCTGAAAGTTGAGGCAGGGGCTCTAGGGAGTTGGTTTTGTTCTCCAGCCCTGTCTCCTCTTCCCTTCCGAATTAATGAGGGACGGGCTGGACTCCCAGGCCAGCTGCTTTCTAAGAACAGTTATTTTGGATTTCAGTAAGGACCTCCAATTAATCCACCATGAGAAACTTCCGTGTCTCACCATTCATTTACTTCCTAAAAGAAATTCATTTTGGGTAGTAGAATGGATTTTTGCAGTGTCGTTGTCTTTAACTCTTCCAGATTTGTTGAGATATAATTGACATGTAGCTTTCTGTACGTTTACGGTATACAGCACGGTGATTTGCATATACCATGAAATGATTACCACAATAAATTTAGTAAACATCTAATACACATGCAAAGAATTTTTTTTCATTGATGATAATTCTCAAGGTCTACTTTTTCAAATATACCATATAGCAGTGTTAGCTATAGTCATTATGCTGTACCTTATGTCTCCGGTACTTACGACTGGACACTTGAACCTTTTGACCACCTTCATCCAGTTCACCCTTCCCCATCCCCTGCTTCTGGTAACCATACATTTTATGATCTCTTTTTTTTTTTTTTTTAGGGGTTTGGAGGTGTTTTTGTTTTTAGATTCCACATGCAAGGGAAGTCATCTAGTATTTGTCTTTCTCTGTTGACTTAGCATAATGCTCTCAAGGTCTGTCCATTTTGTCACAAATGGCAAGTAGCCCTCTTTTGTGGCAGAATAATATTGTATTTTATGTATCACATTATCTCTCTCTTTAAGGGACATTTGGGTTGTTTCTATGTCTTGGCTATTGTAAATAATGCCGCTGTGGATATGAGGATGCAGATACCTTTTTGACGTGGTGTTTTCGCTTCATTCAGATACATTCCCAGAAGTAGAATTGCTAGGTCATATGGAAGTCTTAGTTTTAATTTTTTGTGGATTCTCCATACTGTTAGCCATAGCAGTTTCACTAATCTACAGTCTCACCAGCAGTGCAAATGAGGATTCCATTTTGCCCACCTCTTGGCTTTTTGATGACAGCCATTCTAACGTGAAGGAATACTTCCTTGGAGGTTTAATTTCCTTTTATTTGATGATTAGTGATTTTGAGCATCATTTCATGTGCCTGTTGGTCATGCATATATTTGGGGGTGGGTGTTCAGGTTCTTTGACTATATTTTTACCTGATTTTGGAGGGTTATTGGGTTGTATGCATTTTTCTGTTTTGGATATTAATCTCTTCGCAGATAACATAGTTGGCAGTATTTTTTCCTGTTCTGTACGTTTTTTCACCTTGCTGATGGTTTCCTTTACAGAAGTTTAGTTTCATGTAGTCCCACTTATTTATTTATTGCTTGTGCTTTAGTTATTATATCCCCCAAAAAACTAGTACAATGATTCATGTCAAGGAGGTTTCTTTCCTGTTTCTTCTTAGGAGTCCACTGGTTTATGGTCTTACATTTAAGTCTTAATTTTATTGCAAGCTAATTTCTCTGAGTGGAAACTAGGATTCTAGTTTCATTTTTTTAATTTTTCACATGTATATATCCTATTTCGAGCACCATTTGTTGAAGAGACTGTTCTTTCTCCATTGAGTATTCTTTGCTTTCTTGTTAAATATTTCTCCTACATACATGGGTTAATTTGTGCTTTGTGGTGTTTTTGAGTAATGATATCACAGATTGATTCAAAGACTACTCCGGTGCTGATAGAGTCCAGTCACCAGATGAATTTACCCCAAGTATACTGGTGCTCTGTTGATGGGGGAAGGAGGTTGGTCTTGGAGATCCTATTCTCCACGGGGTGGGGGGGGGATTATGAAGTTACTGAGACTTAATAGCGTTCTTAAAAGCCATGAACTTGGTGGCAGTGGCCCTGCATCCCTTTTCCTTGGTTGGATTCTTCCATGCCTGGGAGAAATGACTGCTGCTTCCAGGCTTAGAAGTATGTATAATAAAAGGCCTCCTTGTGCACTGTGTGCATGGTGAATCACTTACCTGTGAGAAATGACCTGTGCCATGTCTGTCTTTAAGCCACCCTGCGTCCTCCAGTAGTGCTGCCGAGATCATGGCCGTGCTGTTCTTCCATACCATGAGGTATAAACGGGAAGATCCGAATAACCAAGACAATGACCGTTTTGTCCATTCGAAGGTAAGCCAGGACAGGAGCCCAGGACCTGCTCAGATGCTTGCGTATTAATCATTTTAAAAGCCACCGTATGGCAACAAGGCCTGAAATGGGCTCTGTTTATTTATTTGGTTCTTTTTTATTTATCTCATTTCTTAGTCCATTCAGTCTGCTATAACAAAATAACCACAGCCTGGGTGGTTTATAAAGAATAAACGTTTATTTCTAATTGTTTTATAGGTTACAAGTCTAGGATCAAAGCAGCAGCATGGTCACAGTCTGGTGGGGGTCCTCTTGCTGGTTGCAGATTTTTCATTGTACTCTCACACAACAGAAGGAAAAGTAGTCTTTTTAGGGCCTGTTTTATAAGGGCACTAATCCCATTTGTGAGGATTCTGCCCTTGTAACCTAATCACCACTCAAAGACCTCCCCCTCTTTCTGATATCACTTTGGGGTTAGATTTTCAACATAGGAGTTTGGAGAGGCACAAATGTTCAGACCATAGTACCTCATAAAGATTTAAAAGGTGTTCTAGAAAGGACTGCAGTGGTGGAAAGGATGGTTGTGGCAATTGGCCACACTTCCTTTCCTTTGTTGGTGCTCTGCCTTACCCCACGTAGCACTAAAGCCCCCCCAACCCCAGCAGGGTCATGCTCCCATCCTCTGCCACCTTGGTAGAGGTGGGCAACATTAGTGGATCTATGTTAAACTCCAGGAAACTTGAGGTTTTTTTTTTTTAATGTTCATTTACTTTTGAGAGAGGGAGTGACAGCAAGTGGGAGAGGGGCAGAGAGAGAGGGAGACAGAGAATGTGAAGCAGGCTCCAGGCTCTGAGCTGTCAGCACAGAGCCCAACGTGGGGCTCAAACCCATGAACCGTGAGATGGTAACCTGAGGAAGTCAGACACTTAACAGACTGAACTACCCATGCACCCCTTGGAAAACTGAGTTTAATTTGGAGGGATATTCCACCCAATGTTTATCTTTATTTCCCATTCGACCTTGATTTTAGCTTGGGGTCATGATCTCAAAGTTAGCAAGTTCGAGCCTCACATCTGAACTGTACCTCTCTTCTTTGTGCACACTCTGTCAAAACAAAAAAAATAAAATAAAAAATCATAATATGGCTAGACTGTCCTGTAACTGTTGGTATCTTAGTCACTGGTCTTAGGGGGATAAAGAGGCTTTCTGGCATGCAGTAGCAGGCTGGGCACTGTTCAGCTGCCAGAATTTAGGGATTCCTCAGATTTAAAAAGCCGGTAAATTCGGAAGGAAAGAGAAAACACATAGGAACATAGTTTCTCTTGGCCTTGGCCGAGAATGGAATAAATGGGCTTGCAGTGGCAGAGGAGCCAACACGGTCTTCATGATCAGTACTCCTGGGATGCGAATGTCCAGCACAAACCACTGCATTTAGAGGCTCACTGCTAAGGCCTGGTAGAGTCCATATCCTGGACTCTGAGGTGCTGTGAAGGCTTATGGGGAGGGTCTTGTGACCCCCTGTATCCACTCCTGCCACACTGCAGGGCTTTGTTTTCTCACCTGTTTTCTCCAGCCAAGCAGACCAGAGAAGTAACCACAAGTTGTTCTTGTAAACTAGTTCTTGAAGCTGATTTTGTGCCAGAGCAAAGGTAAGTACCACCTGAAGGAGAAGTTTTTTCTGAGTGTGCATAGATAACACTTTGTATGCGTTTTTATTCTAGCTCTTGCTCACCCCCCCAATCGTGAGTGTATCCCTCCTGCCACAGCAGAAAGGTTCCTGGGGGAAGAGAAGGCAACCCACGTGGGGGTACCTCCACCAAACCAGGCACTGTGATGGTGCCTGCCAGTCTTCTCAGTCAATCCTACAGCCTCCTGCTGCCTGAGTGGGACACTCTCTAGCAGAGCTAGAGACACAGCAGAGACTTCAGTGGGATGGTTCTGCAGAGCTAGGCATACAAAACAGGGAGTTTCTGGGGGCACAAGGGTATGAAAAAAGCTAAGGGAGGTTAAGGGCCCTGGGTGGAGCAGGACAGGAGAAGAATCCTTGGTAGCAACAACACCACCTCATTCTTTGCTTGAATGGAGCTGACATTTGAATGGAGGAGGGGTCAGGCAAGAAACCTAGATAACCACCAAGTCAGATGTGCCTGAGCATCCTGGGTCCAAGGGAAGTGAGGAGGAGGGTTTACTAGTTGAAACAGATGGTCCAGGAAAGCCTTAAAGCTGACATTTGGGGGCGCCTGGGTGGCTCAGTTGGTGAAGCCTCTGACTTCAGTTCAGGTCATGATCTCACGTTCATGGCTTCAAGCCCCACGTCGGGTTCTGTGCTGACTGCTCAGAGCCTGGAGCCTGCTTCAGATTCTGTCTCCCTCTCTCCCTGCTCATGCTATGTGTCTCTGTGTCTCAAAAATAAATAAAACGTTAAATTAAAAAAGCTGACATTTGAGCACAGACTTGGAGGATAGTGAGAGTGAGCTGTGCGCCCATTTAGGCTCATGCACCAGAGTACTTCGGGGAGAGGGAGCTGTGAGTGCTGCGGCTCTGAGCCAGGTTATGCCCTGGGCATTCAAGGGGCAGCACGAAAGCCAGGGCATCCAAAGCGATGGGAGGGGAGGCTGGTGCAAGAACTTGGGCTCTGCTTGGCACGAGATGGAGAGACCTTGGACAGTTCTTTGCAGGGTGAGGAATGGACCTAGGTTATAACAGGCTCCCTCTGGTGGCTGTCTTGAGAATAGCTGTGGGGGGAAGTAAGGGGGTTACTGCAGTGACAGTGAAGAGATGTTTGTGGCCAGTTCAAAATGGTGGCAATGGAAGTATTGAAGAAGTTCAGTGTGTCTTTGGAAGCTTGGGACCCTTGGCATTGTGTTGTGGCACTCAGGGCATTATCTTCATGGGATAAGAGTAGCCTATGCATAAACACAGGAAGAGGGGAGAGGAAGAGTAATGGTGTAAAGTGATTCATTTCTGGCATCAACACTTCTAGATGACTGCTTCTGAAATCTCATTTGATTGGAGTTTTACAAACCAGGGAAATTGTAATCTTCCGTTTGGGGAGAGGGGGTGAAGAAGGGCCCAAGTGAGCAAGGGGCAGAGAGAGAATCCCATGCGGGTTCCATACCATCAGCACAGAGCCCGAAGAAGGGCTCAAGTTCGCTTGATGCAGGGCTTAAACTCCTAAACTGTGAGATCATGACCTGAGCCAAACTCGGATGCCTAACCAACTGAGCCACCCAGGTGCCCCCATTTTTTTCAAATGTTTATTTTTGAGGAGCAGAGAGAATCCCAAGCAGACTCAAACTGTCAGCACAGAGACCAACTCAGGGCTTGATCTCAAACTGTGCGATCCTGACCTGAGGGAAGATCAAGAGTTTGATGCTTAACCAACTGAGCCATCCAGGCACCCCTGTGTTTTTGGCTTCTGTTTAAGAACCCACATTCTCCAAAAAGATTGAATATCTGGTTTTTATAGAACTACATGAAAGGCCTTGTTAAAATGGCAAAGGTCATGCTTACATTTTATGCCTTGCTCTTAGTTAGGCTCTGTTAAGCTGCTATTTGAAGAAATTTCCCTTCTCTATATTCCCATAGGTTCAGCTGATCTTGGATTGCCTATGGCTCCCCCTGTTTGTGATGTTGATCTGAGACTTGGGGTTACCATGTGGGTGTGGTAAAGAGAAATCCACCCCAAAGAGTGGGAGGGGCCATTCCAAACAGCAGTCTGTGCTCCGTGCTGGAAGTTGGATTGATAGCGTGTGTCCTACAGGTGTGTCTATGTTCATTTGGTCCCTTCTCTTACAGAGGCTGCCGTTTGTTGATGTGGCAACCAGATGGTTTGGGCAAGGACTGGGGGCTGCTTGCGGGATGGCATATACTGGCAAGTACTTTGACAAAGCCAGGTAAGGTGCTTATCCAGTAACTGTTTACCTGTCCCCACCACACCCCTCAGACACTTTGGCTTTATTTATGGTTTATTAGTTTGGGAATATAGTTACTGTTTAGAAAGTTCAGGCTCCTAAGTGTTCATGCAGTAAAGAAATTGTGTTTCTTTAAACTGTACTGACTTCTCTGGTTGGGTTCTAAGTGCTGCCTGCACTATAGAAACTGGTTTATTTCTATTGCTTATTAATAGTGACCTCCTTGTTTTCCCCTTCTCGGTGAGCTTCATTATGGAGGGGAGTAGCTGGCGCATTTGCATTGGGAATCCCTATATGTTAATAGTCAAAGGTGTGTTTTTTTTTTTTTTCTTCTAGAGTAGTCCAACCTTTCTTAAGATAGGCTGACCGGTGTCTTTCTTACAGAGGTGTGTGCCCAGCTACTGCTGATGTGTGAGCAACTTAGGGTTGGTGCTGGGGTCCCCAAGATTGGCCGTGTTGGTGTGCATGTTCTCTCGAGATGCACCTGACATGCCTGAGTCCAGACCCTCACATTTTGGTTCTAGCCCAGGTGGCCCGTTTGGAGGCACTTGGTTGTGCTTCCTCCACTGCTCAGGCAGCTACCCTGCTCCATTTCCCAGAAGTCTGTTGACATTTTTCATCTCATTATTGCTTCTATTAGTCCCTATCCTGTGGGTAACCAATTTTTTAAACTTTTTTTTTAATGTTTATCTTTTTTTTTTTTTTTTTTTTTTTTTTTTTTTTTTTTTTTTTTTTTTTTTTTTTTTTTTTGAGAGACCAAGTGTGAGCCGGGAAGGGGCAGAGAGGGACACACAGAATAAGAAGCAGGCTCCAGGCTCTGAGCTCTCCATATAGAGCCTGATGGGGAGGTGAACCCACAGGCTGTGAGATCGTGACCTTAGCTGAAGTTGGCGGCTTAACTGGCGGAGCCACCCAAGTTTTTAAAAACTTTGCATCGTTTTTGTGGGGTCTAGGTTGTGTTTTATTGGTCTTAACATTTTTGTGTTTTTGTTTGGAGAAGTTCACTGTTTACAACAATGTATGCTCCTGAGGTACAATGTTTTGATAGGATTATTACACATACATTTATAAGATCAGAAATAGAGGGTAGCTGTGCTTAAAACAAAGCTTATCAAGAAACTATATGTAAATGTTTGGTATTTAAGGGGGTTACTTCCTCCACATTCCTGTTGTTTGTGGATCCCAGAGACATGGCAGAAGAATGTTGGAGTAAGAAAACTAGCCAATTGTGAAGCTCCTCTTGTGAAGCCCAAGTTGTTAAAGCTGTGTTTCCTTAGCTGTAGAGTTTGGATAGACCTGACGAGAAAATGTCTTAGGAACCTAATGATGTGTGGAGCAACTGTTCCATTCTGTTCCTTTATTTCTCTCCATGAAATGTATTTGCTTGCGTGGTCCAGAAAATCCCTAAGCAGGGTCTTAACCTTTCTTGGCTTGCTCTAGCTACCGGGTGTACTGCCTCTTGGGAGATGCTGAGTCCTCGCAAGGCTACGTCTGGGAAGCATTGGCTTTTGCTTCCCACTACAGTCTGGATAATCTTGTGGCCATCTTCGATGTCAACCGCCTGGGCCACAGTGGTGCCTTGCCCCCCGAGCACTGCATAGATGTCTATCAGAAGCGTTGCGAAGCCTTTGGGTAATTCTGTCCCATTTTATGTCACCTTTTTGCCCTATTCCGCCTTCACTTTATAACCTGGCTTCCTCCTGGGTTGACAGATGGAATACTTACGTAGTGGATGGCCGTGACGTGGAGGCTCTGTGCCAGGTATTCTGGCGGGCAAATCAAGTAAAGAACAAGCCCACTGCTATAGTTGCCAAAACCTTCAAGGGTCGGGGCATTCCAAGTAAGCAAAAGTTTTTGTTGTTTTTTTTTTTCTGTTCAGGGTTATTAAAAACATGTGTCTGCACAGCTGTGTGGTAGGAGGAGGCTCAGGCTGGCCAGGCAGACAGCTGGCTTAGTAGTGCTCAGTGATTACACCTGTAAATGTGCTGGAGGCTCTTGCTTTCCTTGGTCCTTAATAGACAGCACGTCTGGTTAGGATCGGAGGGGAAGCCCAGGCCCCCCAGCAAGTGCGCCGGGATTTTTCTGAATGCAAGAAGGGTTTTGAAAGTATCTTGTAGATTTCAAAGCTGATACCTGAAGTTATTCAAGTATAAATAGTTGCAAAGGGTAGGATTCCTTTTTTGTTTTAATGTCAGTGCTTTGGGCTAAAACTGTTCTGTGACTCCTTCCTAAAATACAGTCTTCCTGTGGTGTCCCCAGTTCAGTAAATGACCACTTAACCAGTTTGCTTCTGGGAGAATTCTGGAAATTCTGGGTATTGTCTTTGTCTTGTCCCTTGCATGCCCCTTACATGCAAACACAGTCTGTCATCAGTTCTGATTGATTTCACATCTGCTCACTGCTCTCTGTCTCCCTTGCTCAGACCCAAGTAATCTCTCCCTAATTATAGTCTCCTCAAGCCAGTCTCCACATGACTGCCATGGTGATTTTTGGACATTTAATATTTCATCAGTCACCTTTCCACTCCAGATTCCTCTGATTTCCTATCTTGAGTCTGACAGAACTCAAACTCATTATGTGCACGGAATCCTCCATGGTCCACCCTGCGTGTCTCTCCAGCCTCCTATCCCACACTACCCGCTCCGCTCCATGCACCAGCACGTGGGCCAGTGGCCCCGCCCTCAAGAGCCGCTGGGCCTTTTCAGGCTGTGCTCAGGGGGTGCAGTCCCAACTCAGGCTCTCTGGGCCAGGTTTTTACTCTTGTGAGTCCTTGGCTAATATTGTTTCTGTCAGGATGTCTTTGAGATGGTCTAACAGACACTCAATTATATATTTCTGGAACAAATGTCTTTTATTTGGTTGCAGGTGTTGAAGATACAGAAAGTTGGCATGGAAAGCCAATGCCAAAAGAAAGAATTGATGCAATTATCAAACTAATTGAGAGCCAGATAGAGACCAACAGGAGCCTTGACCCAAAACCACCTATTGAAGACTCGCCTCTTATCAGCATCCTGGGTATAGAAATGATCTCTCCACCTGCTTACGCAGTTGGAGAGAAGGTAGGCAAACTGTCTTACTGTTTTGTTCTCTGCTTTTTTTTTTTTTTTTAAAGCACAGGACTCTTCATTCTGATCTCCGTGGATGAACCAGTAGTTAGATTGGATGACATTTAACTAAAGGTTATATGCAATAAAAATGGTTTTATCTTCTCTTTTACTATTTCTGATATTTATACTTTTATTTCAAACTCAGTCTGAATTTTCTTACTAGTCAATTGATACTTATAAGCACCTAGTGCTTTGTAGCTTTTGCTTGCAAAATTGTGGTGTGGCAGTCTACTGTGGGTGAAACTGCCATAATTCTGGGTCTGCTTTAAGGGTCGGGGCCTGGTTGGGCTAAGGCTTCGGACTTACCCCCTGGATTACAGAAGGGAGTAGGTCAGTTCATCAAAGACCAGTTCTTCAGAAAGGAATCAAATTAGGCATGAATCCCTGCTATAATAGGCTCCAAATAGGCAGAGTCTCCAGAAATTGAAAAGAGCAAGGTAATGAGCCCAGGAGGAAGGAATTATTTGTTTATCCTTGATTTGTTTATTTGGAGACCTTTAGAGTGTTGCTTATGTTTTCTTAGCATGATAGTATGGGTTAAAATAAATGGATTGACTACTCCAGAAATTGGAGGGGGGGAACAGAAGAAAGGTGTTAATCAGGAAAAAGCACATATTACTGAAGGGTACTTTGGCAACACTGTAGCTGTTCATATTCTTCAAACTAATAGTAAAACTCCTAGGAATTTATTCTACAGAAATACCTATGTAAGTGTGCAGTTATGTCTATAAGAATGAATGTTGGGGCACCTGAGTGGCTCAGTTGTTTGAGCATTTGACTCTTGATTTTAGCTTGGGTCATGATTCCATGTTGCGGGATCAAGCCCTACATCAGGCTCAGTGCTGAACGTAGAGCCTGCTTGGAATTCTTTTTCTCCTTCTGCCCATCTCCTGCCACTTTAAATAGATAGTAGGTTGATTTCAGCATTGAATGCTGATGAAATGGAAATGACCCAGCAAGAGGACAAGAGTTCACCCCAATTATTTAAGTTGTAAAGCAGCATAAAATTATAACTTTTTGTGTAGAACCTTAAAAGGTGGGGGGCATCATATATCTAGTAAAAGAGCTTCTATCAAAACTAATACACAAGGACACCTGGGTGGCTCAGTTGGTGAAGTGCTCGACTTTAGCTCAGTTCATGACCTCCTGGTTCGGGGGTTCTGGAGCACAGAGCCCACTTCTGACCCCCTCTCTGCCCCTCCCCCGCTGGTGCATGCTTTCTCTCAAAAATACATACTTAAAAAACACTAATATGCAAAGACTAATCTCTTTTTTTTTTAATTTTTTTAATGTTTTATTTGTGATACAGAGAGAGCATGAGAGGAGGAGGGGCAGAGAGAGAGGGAGACACAGAATCGGAAGCAGGCTCCAGGCTCTGAGCTGTCAGCACAGAGCCCGACGTGGGGCTCAAACCCACGAACGTGAGATCTGACCTGAGCCGAAGCCGGAGGCTTAACCGACTGAGCCACCCAGGCGCCCCCTAATCTCTTTTTTGTATTAACAAAATGAAGAGATGATTCTTGTAATGGCAAGAAAAGTAAAATAAATATACAGGAGCTCTATTAAGATGCTTTTAAAACTGTAGCCGCAAGAGAAACCCACATGCTTTGTATACATGAGATGCTCAACAAATATTTGTGCATAGACCATTCCTGAAAAGATGCTCCACAGACTTGTCAGTTCTGTCTACCTCTGGGCAGGGGACTGGGTGGCTGGGGGACAGGTGAGCAGGGAGAAGATGGCCTTTTGACTCGAGGTTTTCATAACTGGAGTTTTGTACTACCTCCATGAATTGTTTAGCGAAAAAAAAAAAAGATTTTGAGTGGTGCTTGGGTGGCTTGGTCAGTTAAGCATCCCAACTTCAGCTCGGGTCATGATCTCTCAATTCATGGGTTTCAGCCCTGCGTTGGGCCATGTGCTGACAGCTCAGAGCCTGGAGCCTGCTTTGGATTCTGTGTCTCCCCCTGCCCATCCCCCTCCCTCCCTCTCAAAAGTAAACAAAAATTTTTTAATATTTTGAGTATTTAGAGGAATGAACAAGGACAGATGGAAGGCAAAAACAATGGTTTTATTGGGATAGGGTTCTCTCTATATGTAATCCATCCGTTTGAAGTATACAATTCAGTAGAGTCGAGCATATTAACAGAATTGTGCAGTTATCACCACACCCAATCTTACAGCATTTCCATCACCTCCAAGAGAAACCCCATACCCATTAGCAGTCGGTCTCCATTTCCCCCAGGCCCTAGTAACCACTCATCTACTTTTCTGTGAAGTTGCATGTTCCAGACATTTCATATTAGTCGTATGTGAACTTTTTGCACGGTGTTCTCAAGGTCCATCCCTGTTGTGGTCTGTACATTATTCCATTTTATGAATATACCATACATTTTGTTTACTCATTCAATCCTTGGACATTTAGGTTGTTTCTGCCTTTTGGCTGTTGTGAATAAAGCTGCTTTGAACATTTGTGTACAAATTTTAGTTGAGATCTATTTTTCTCTTGGGTGTATACCTAGGAATAGACCTGCTGGGTCATGCGGTGTTTCTGTGTTTAACATTTTGAGAAAATTCCAAACGTTAATTTGTAATAGAAAAAGTCAATATGGTGAAGATGGCAGTCCTCCCCTAAATTAATCCATAAATTTAGTTCAATCTCAATATCCTAATGGAATTTCTTGTTATTGGTATCACAATTCTAAAATTCTACATTTTAAGGGGCACCTGGGTGACTCAGTCAGTTAAGCATCTGACTCTTGATCTTGGCTCAGGTCATGATCTCACAGTTTGTGGGGTCTTACAAATTGTTTTGGGTGGGGTACCTGGGTGGCTCAGTTGGTTAAGCATCCAACTTCAGGTCATGATCTCACAGTTTGTGGGTTCTAGCCCTGCATCAGGCTCTGTGCTGACTGCTCAGAGCCTAGAGCCTGCTTCTAATTCTGTCTCCCTCTCTCTCTGCCCTTCCCCTGTTCATGCGCTCTCGCTCTCGCTCTCGCTCTCAAAAATAAACAAAACCTTAAAATTTTTTTTAAATTTTGTTTTGGTAAACTATGAGGCAGAAGAATAAGTTTATTTTTGAGAACCGCTATCCAATGAACCAAGGATGGGCTTAAGATTGGCTAGTGATCCATTTTTGAGACACAGAAGGAAATTATTGGTGAATCACAAATTTTATTTCTTCATTAAGATGGAAGACAATTTGTAATCCACAAAATTTCACCTGCATCTGCTGTAGAAAATGCTACTGTTTGATTTTTTCCAGGTAGCTACCCGGAAAGCATGTGGTTTGGCTCTGGCTAAACTGGGCCATGCGAACGATAGAGTCATTGTGCTGGATGGTGACACCAAGAACTCCACCTTCTCAGACATATTCAAGAAGGAGCACCCTGAGCGGTTCATTGAATGTTTTATTGCTGAGCAAAACATGGTGCGTATGCTATGGGCGTCCCTCTTAGGTCTTCTCATTGACTGACAGTGGCCTGCTGGATGCAGGAGGCCAGCCCCCAATTAATTTTTCTTTCCATTTATAAAAGCAAAGGAACTGGAGGGAAAATGTCTTTGAGGAAGCAAGTAGAGAGTAGCTAGGCAGTGTGCGGGGTGGCTTCCAGGACTGCCAGGAGAGGCAGGGTGGACTGCTCAGAACCATAAGAACCATCTCTGGGTATGCAGAGGGCATCAGGCCAAGAGTCACGGCCACGGACCCTGGGGCTTCAGACCTGAAGTATCCCAAGCTCCCCAGCAGCTGTAGGTGTTTCCGTTCTTTCTCTCCACCCAAACCCCAGACCAGCCAGTCCTACACCCACCTGAAGGCCAATAGGTTGAAAGAACTACAAAGGACTGGTTTCTCCTTTGTAGCATTGAGCCTGATATGTCCTAGATAAGCAAATGTTACCCTACCTGCTACCTCAAGATGGCCCTGAGTTAGGTTGTTCTGCTCATCTGTGCTTAGTCTCTACCCCAAGTGATACTAATGCAGGGAATCTCTTGTATGCATGTACACGTTCCCCCCCGACACACACACACACACACACCCCTCTCGAGAAAAAGGAGTTAATTCAAGCAAACACCTTGACTTCTACAGCTCTTTGCCACCACCGAGGACAACACATATCTATCTTCACATCTTAGAGGACAAAAACAACACCAGCCAGAAAATTAGGAGTCAGCAGGTCTCATGGGACCACCAGAGAGATTTCATTTGGAACAAGTAGTATTTATAAAATGTTTTAATTGATTGCCAAATTTAAAAAATCAGATTATCTGTAGAATCCAAATTTCTGTATTCTCTTAAAGAATAGGAAGATCTGTCAGCACCAAGACCGCATTACCTTCTGCCACCAGTTGGCTGGAACTAAGTAGGGGGCCCCCTTAAGATGGGTGTCCACGACCAGCTGGCCACGCCTGTGCTGCTGGCCGGCCTGCACTGTTCATTTACGGTGCTTCTCTGGCCCTGTTGGTATTGGAATTTAAGCCACCCTTTTTGGTAAAGTAGATCATTGCATCTGTAAGCATAAATACATTTTCTATGGGTCTCATTATTTCCATTTTGAATGGAAAAAATACAATCCAGCATTTTCTGAATTGAGTCTCTTACAAGAAAGCTTACTCCCCATCTCATTGATTCCTTTAGTTAGCAACCTTCCCCAGCATATACTCTGTGTCTACGGATGTGTTCCCACAGTGGGAAGAAAATTCATAAAACCGCAGCTAGCAGGTAGTATCCAGTGCCATGTTGAAACTGGTGGCTATGGGGGCGCCTGGGTGGCTCAGTCGGTTAAGCCTCCGACTTTGGCTCAGGTCAGATCTCACGTTCGTGGGTTTGAGCCCTGCGTCACACTCTGTGCTGACAGCTAGCTTAGAGCCTGGAGCCTGCTTCCAGTTCTGGGTCTGCTGCTCTCTGCCCCTCCCCCTCTCATGCTCTGTCTCTCTCTCTCTCTCTATCAAAAATAAATAAAACTTAAAAAAAAAAAAAAAAGAAACTGGTGGCTATGGTAAGAATGTAACTTGGGCCAGTCGGGGATGGCCTCTCTGGTGACGTAACATTTAAGCTGAGACTTAAGTGATAAGGAGTCATGCACAGATCTGGAGGATGGCATTACCAGCGGAGGGCATATCTGGAATCTCTTTTGGAAGGAGAGCTAACAGGATGCCAAGGTGGTAGGTGTCAGGGCTGGAACCAAGGCTGGCACTTGGGGGTACACCAGAATGGTTGGGTACAGTGGTGTCACTTTCCAAGATGGAAATGATTGGGGGAGGAGTAGATTTAGAGGAGCACGGGAGCTCTGCTTGCGCCCAGGGGCCGGGGGTGGGGGGCCGTCAGGGTACTTGTTGGTTAGGGGTCACGTAATTTGGAGGATTGATCAGTTTGTCTTCAAATGCATTTGCTCTTTGTGTTTTTCTAAATAAATTTTTCATCACAAATTTGGGTAGTTACAAAAGATGTAATTTCCCATATATCGAATTTGAGGCACTTTAATACTCAAATTATCCGATTAAGGATTACACAAAGACTCCTTAGTTCTCAGAAGTTTTTCTATCTGAATTCTTATTTCCATTTTATTGCCCTAACGTTTGTATGCATGAAAGCCTTTTATTGATAATGTGGAAGAGGCTGGGCAGAGAGTCGGAAATGGGAAAGTGAAGATGGTACAAGAAGTTTTCTGTGCGGGAGAACACAGATGAAGGGTGGCGTCTGGAGGGGAGGACAAGGTGGAGATGGGAGATACAAGGACATATTTGAATGGTGAGAGAGTGACCCAAGAGAAAGGGGTTGGATCCATGAGGGGAGGGATGACTGCACTGTTGGAGATGCCCTTGAGAACTGGGAGAAGGGGGAGGTTCCGTATGGCAGGTGGGCAGGTAGGCCATGGGTAGGTGCAGGGCTGCTGTGTCTCCTTTCCAGCGGGTGGCGGGGCAGGGGGAGAGCCTCCATCTTTCACTTCTCATCTCCCAGGAGAGGAAGTGAGGGCACCCTGTGAGGGAATAGGAAGAAGGGTGCGGAAGGGGACCTGCAAGGGCTGTGGGGAGGGAGGCCTTGAGTGTCCTACGCTTTCCTGTCTGCTCTTCCCTATCTTCCTGACCTGGAGCCACGTCAGCGCCACAATTCCTCTTATTTTCTGGAAGTTCCCGCAATACCAGGGGTTTGCCAGATTTGGGGTTTGCCCAGCTATGTGCCTGGGGAAAGATGAGGTGGGGGAGGGGAGTGTGAAATAGGGATTATCCTGGGATGCAGTCACTGCTCTGGGAAAGGGGAAAGGAGGGGCAGGTCCAAGCACTTGTTTCCCCTTTTACTACTGTGATGCTTCCACATTTTTGTTTAAATAGGGCAAGTATTTCAAGGGTGTCTTAATTCACCTTTTTTTTTTTTTTTTTTTTTTTTTTTTTTTTTTTTTTTTTGGCAGGTGAGCGTGGCGCTGGGATGTGCCACCCATGATCGGACTGTTGCTTTTGTTAGCACCTTCGCTGCCTTTTTGACCCGAGCATTTGATCAAATCCGGATGGGAGCCATCTCTCAAAGCAGCATCAACCTTATTGGGTCTCACTGTGGAGTATCTGCTGGTATGTTACCATCGCGTGCGCGCGCGCGTGTGTGTGTGTGTGTGTGTGTGTGTTTTAGAATTTAAGTTTATTTTGAGGGGGATGGGGCAGAGAGGGGGGAAGAGAGCATTGAGTCACCTTGGACAGTGGTGCCCAGTGACTGAGTGCCAGACATTGGCGAGGGTCGGGACCAGATGAGACCACTGGTATGTTAATCTGGAAGGTCAATTAGGATCCTAACCCACAGTGTCACAGTGATGTCTCTTTCACGGGAGACAGACATGTGACAGTTAATTATGATTATAAGGCATTGTGTTGGCACAAGAATTGGACAGTTTTGTAGGGCTCAGCTACAAGTGTGTCGCTGCCATGGAAATAAGTGGTTGCTTATCCAGCAGAGGGCAGGTTCCTGCTTGGCCCTTGATCATGTGTGTGTCGGGCTGCGGCTTTGCTTTCTCAGGTGAAGACGGCCCCTCCCAGATGGCTCTGGAGGATCTGGCCATGTTTCGAGCCATCCCCAACTGCACTGTTTTCTATCCAAGTGATGCCATCTCAACAGAGCATGCTGTTTTCCTGGCAGCCAATACCAAGGTATTGTTTTTAATTCTTAAAAATTTTTTAAATGTTTTATTCTTGAGAGTGACAGAGCATGCGTGGGGGAGGGGCAGAGAGGGGAACACGATTCGAAGCTGGCTCCAGGCTCTAAGCTGTCAGCAGAGAGCCCAGCACAGGTCTTGAACCCACAAACTCTGAGATCGTGACCTGAGCTTCAGTGAAGTCAGACGCTTAACTGACTGAGTTACCCCTGGTGCCCCACCAAGCAGGGTATTTTTAAGGAGACATTGGTTAAGGCCAAAAATGCTACTGGGCTCTGTTACTAATTTGATACCAATGATTGTGGTTTTCTCATTTTTTTCTCCATGTAAAGGTAATATTAATTATAGAACACTTGGTTGTGTGATTCCTTTAAAAGAGAGAACAATTACCCCCCACCCAAAAAGGTGATTGGACATGTAGAACATAAACATGATCACGTTAAAAGATGGCGCAAAAGGACACGGAACAATAGCTGGTGGCGCCTGTGGGGCAGGGTTCACCGTGAGGAGTGTGCTCTGGGCGCTTCAAGAGGGGGCCTCTCAGCAGTGTCGTGGGTGTGAGCTCCAGCAGGGAGCGGTCAGTAATGTTGGCCTTAGACAAACCCCATGCTGTCACCACCCTGTGATATCCAGGAAGCTGGAGAGTGGCCAGTGGGTGGCCAGTGTCTCTGCCGTAGATAAAACTCAGGGTCCCCAGCCCTGGTCCGCCCTCAGAAACATCTTAGAAGGGCAAGAGTAGGGATTGTGCCCCACTTACCCTTTCTCAAGTCTCCCACAAGGGCAGCAGGTGGACTGCACCTAATTCCGGTCTAGAACCCAGCTGTAGGGGAGGCTGGAGGACAGTCTGTACCTTTTCAAGTGCTCCACCTAATGGTCAATAGACTCCCCTCGCCACCAGGCCTGTGCAGCCCTGGGCATGATTGGGGTAGAACCAGTGTTTCTAAATTAATAGTTTATAGTTTAAATACGTGTATCAATTAATATATTAAACACTTGAAAACTCATTTATACTCTTTATGTGTTCAAGTTGATAACACTCAGCTCAGTCAGAATATAAAAAGACTATTTTACCAATGATGTTTTTGGTATTTTGAAGTTTGTTTTTGCAAGAGTGAGAGCTTATGTGTGTGTCCAAGTGGGGGAGGGACAGAGGCGGCGGGGGGTGGGGGAGAGAATCCCAAGCAGGCTCCATGCTGAGCATGGAGCCCAGCACAAGACTCAATCTCATGACTGTGAGATCATCATCTGAACCGGAACCAAAAGTCGGTTACTTAACTGATGGAGCACCCCTAAAGTATTTTTAAGAATGAAGTATTACAAACTATTCTGGCAAAAATTAGTTGCTTAACATTGTGTTCTGGGCTTTTTATTAAACATGAGTCAGTGTTGTGGCCTGCATTTATCTTCTGTAGGGAGGGATAGAACAAGTTAGTGCATATTTGAGAAAGCTTTCTTGTATCATTGAATGTGCTAGCATAGAAACTTGCCGCCGAGGGCTTTTGCCTGGCTTGGTAGTAATCTGATCCAGTGACACCTGACCTGTTTGCCAGTGGGTGAGATGCTTCTCCTCTGCTCCAAAATGTGTGCTTTGTGAACTGTTCAGTCTTCCTCCCCCACTTTTTAAATTTTTTTTAATGTTTATTTTTGACAAGATAGAGTGGAAGCCAGGGAGGAGCAGAAAGAAAGGGAGAGACAGAATCCAAAGCAGGCTCTAGGCTCTGAGCTGTCAGCACAGAGTCCCACTTGGGGCTTGAACTCATAATCTATGAGATCATGACCTGAGCTGAAGTTGGATGCTTAACTGACTGAGCCACCCAGGTGCCCCCCCCCTACTTTTTAAAACAAGTTTATTAGTTGGAAATCTAGTTTGATTTTTTTTTTTAAATGTGGCTCTGGTTTTAATATATGCCTTAGGGGATGTGCTATATTCGCACCAGCAAACCAGAGACTGCAGTTATTTACTCCCAACAAGAAAGCTTTGCGATTGGACAGGCCAAGGTAAGACTTTAAGTTCTCTAATGCCTTCTAGTATCATTTCACGTGGAGAGAACTGGTCTAAAGCTAGCACTAGGTATCCCCACAGAGTCCAGGCTTGATCCTTTCTTTGCTCTAGTTTAAAAGAAAATTCCATTGTGACCTTTACGTGGTTTTCTTCAGGAAGGAGCATTCTACCGATATCAGCCTAAGCAAACATTTTTCCATTCCAAATGGAGTCTTTGTTGAACTTTTATCGATAAAGTGGTAATAACTTAAAGGTACTTGAGTTGTTAGGGTCTAAATGACCACAATCTGAAGCTAAACAAAATAATACAACCCATTTCAAATGAATAATCTGTTAGATTTGGGTTTTGTAGATGCAAGCCAGGAATAAAAAGCAGCATGAATGTCTTGGCGCTGGCCACTGTGTGGCCCTAAAGTTGGCGGGATATGGCCTTGCTCATGGGCCTGATAAAGTACCCCATCACTGGGTACTTCCTATCTTCTGTGTTCTCACAAGAGCCCTAGAAGCGCACGGATTGTTGGCAGCCCTCTGTTGTGGGTGAGCAACTTACTCAGGGTTCACAGTTAGTGAGCAGCAAGACCAGAATTCAGACACCGACCTGACCTGTCGGGGCCATGTGTGCAGAGAACCAGCAGTATCTGGGGAGAAAATAAGTGACTCTGTTTCGCCACCTAGTGAGTAGGGCTCACAGATGTTCTGGCATGTTTTCTTCCTGCCCTTTTAAAGGCCTGTATGTATATTTTGCATAGTTGAGATCACATTGCAGAAGAGAGTTATATCTTTTATCTTTTAAGGTTTTTTGGAATACACTTAAATATGTAGCCAGTCTTAAAGGAACGACAGTTGACACCTGACTTGATTGCTAAGAGCTAAGCTGCTGCAGAATTCATAGTTCGTAATGCTCAGAAGGACTGTCTGAGCACCAAATGGCTTTAGTGCTGCAGAAAAGCAGGTATATCCGAAACAGTCCATGACCTGCTGCTGCTGGGTAGCTGGCCAGCCCTGAGGGAGAAAGCTGCAGTATTCACGTCCCATGTCAACTACGGCTTCTAGTGCTCCCTGTACTCCCACGTTGACGCTCACAGCCGTATGTTTGTCTCTGAGGGTGGAGGTGGGGGTGGCCTCAGTGAATGAAACGTCACTTGCAGAGCTTTCTCATATCCTGTCTTCTTGACCCCTGAATATTTGCCCTGTCCTGACAAAATGAAGTACATTTCCTGATGGTAAAGGATGTGAGTTAAAACGTGTGTGATAATGTGCATGGCATGGATAATTCAAGGGCTAAGATTTGCAAAGGGGATACGTTACATGTATATGTTTATATGGATGTATATGAAAAAGTTAGAATCTTCTCAAAGAATGGGGTGGCTTGGAAGCCCTGAATGTTTGTACTGTCAGCAGTGCTTCTTAAGCTACAAGGAAACCCATACAAAGGGATGCGGGATAGTTCCAGATGCCTTTGGTTGAGAGGCTTTGGAGGAAATAGAACCCTATGGAAAAAATCCAGGCCCCTATCTTTGCTTGCAGAATAGCAAGTGGTTGAGCCTGTGGGCTTTGATGTCAGATGGGCGTGGCTGCTTTGCCTCACGGTACCCTGAGCAAGTTCCTCCCACTCAGATTTGCTTTCCCCAGCCACAGAATGAGCCCTCTACTGCATGGGCCTTACAGGGCACTTGGGCATGCAAGGCGCTTGGCACAGAGCATGTTGCAATGCCCCCAAATGACCCCCATCATCGTGTTCGTCATCAGAGTCCAGTCTGTGTGCGCGCCCCGACGAGATGTGCGGGCACTCCACAAGTCATGCTTGTCACAGGCCCTCTGTGGCTGTGAGTCTGGTCTGCAGCATGTGTCCCATACGACTTGTTTCTGGCCCTCTGCCTTTCAGATCTAGCTTGAAATCCACCTTCTTTGCTAAAGGGGCATTTTGTTATTCTATAAGAACTTAGTGATTTGGCACCGTAAGAAGCGCACGATAGGTGAATTTGTAAAGTGAATATGAAGTAGGGTTTATCAAAAAGAGGGTCGTCATATGTCAGTGTGCTGATTCAGCAAGTTATTAAAGAGTAAAATTGATAGGATTGGGGAAGAGCAGTGTAGCAGAGTATTCTGAGATGTGCTCTGTGCATAGTGACCACAGCTTTTTTCTTCGATGGTCATAATACCAGGTCATCCGCCACAGTGTCGATGACAAAGTTACAGTTATTGGAGCTGGAGTTACACTGCATGAAGCCTTAGCAGCTGCCGAAGATCTTTCCAAGCAAGGTCAGTTGGTTGTTGGTGAAAATGGAAGTTTAGGCTGGGCAGAGGTAGGACTCATTTTCATACACAAACCTGGCTATTGCTGTTTTCCAGATATTTTCATCCGTGTCATTGACCTATTTACCATCAAACCCCTGGATATTGTCACCATTATCTCCAGTGCAAAAGCCACAGGCGGCCATATTATCACAGTGGAAGATCACTGCCCAGAAGGCACGTGCCAGTTGCGAGGGTCATGTCGTGAAAGTCTGCTTTGATGAGGCGTGTGGGAGCGTGACCTGCTTCTGGCTGGTAACCGGCCACCCGTCCAGCAACTGCTGTCACTGCTCTTTCCAAATGTATCGTTTCAGGGGTGATTTGCCTACCCACACTGGCTCCTTATTGCGAGGGCATGCCCATACTCATTTGTGTGACCCCAGCAGAGTGCCTGGTCCCCAGGTGGCTTAGTGACAGCACAAAGGAGTGTCTGACTCATTGTGGGCGGGAAGGGGTCATAATGTAAAGCTTCACAGTTGCTCTTGAGTTTTGAATGATTAATAATTTGCTCCCCTCTCAAAATGGGAAATAGTGCCTTGTAGGCCGGGAGGGAACATAACAAATGCAGGAACAGGGTGTGGGGCCGGGGAACACTAGGTGTGGCATATGAGGGAGTGGGGAGTTCCATGTGTTAGTGTATCGGGCCCCAAGAGCACCCTTGTGATCACTGAGCACTTCATGGCTATAGTGACCCACAGTGATCCTCTAGAACACTCTGCTCACAGCTGAAGTTTTACAGAGACAGGACACATCAGGACCCACGAGGACAGAAGACCCAGGTCGGGGTGAAGGACCCCATGTCTTGGGCTTCCTCCCTCCCGTGAGGGGCCCGCTGAGTCCTCTGCCTTCTCCAGCAGTGACCTATGCGTCCCTGGAGACCAAGGGGACCCACTCAGGACTCACCAGCGTGGGCCTCGCTGGGCGCTGGTCACATGGGCCCCTCTGCCAGGCGTGCAGCAAACTCCCCGACCCCCAGTGGAGCAGGCGCTCCCCATAAACCGTGCAGCCATGCCAACAGCCCAGGTGTCACCTTAGGACCAGCCTTGCAAACAGCCCTACTGAAGCTAGTAGCCTTAGGCCTGCTTTGGTCATTCTTTTCTGTATGGTTTATTTGTCGGTGTAATGGTTGGGGAGTTTCTGACAACTTTAAGAATCTGAGCTTGCAGACCCCTGCATCCATGGAAGCCCAGGTGAGCTCCTGCTCTAATAGGGCTGGGAGCAGTTTGGAGGCCCCCCGTTTTGAACGAGACCTCTTCTGGCTGGTTAGAGGATGACTATTTACCTGAATCCGTGGCTACTGAAGAATGTTATTCCCTAGGAACCAGCGAACTCAAAGGCCTCTGTATGTTGGGGCTTTAAGGCTGACTAGCTGCTTTCAGAACAGAACCTCATGTCCCTTGTTTCCCTAGGTGGCATTGGGGAGGCCGTCGCTGCAGCTGTCTCCATGGATCCTGACATCTCGGTTCATCAGCTGGCAGTGCGAGGCATACCTCGGAGTGGTATGTCCAGTGAGCTGCTAGATCTGTTTGGAGTCAGTGCCAGACACATCATAATGGCCGTGAAATGTATGTTAATGAACTAGAATAGCTGTTGGCTCCAGAGCCAGAAGACTAGCTTCTCTATCGTACATTTACACTTTCTGACAAACTGTCCTTTAAATCTATCCTGTTGTGCTTTGTTTTGAAAAGCAAAGCGAGTTAACTACCTTCTTCCTAAGCTATAACTACATATACAAGTGTAATTCATCTTTCATTAGTCATTATAGTGTCTTATAAGGTTAGAAATAACAGAAGAGCTGCAAAAAAAACAACCACCTAATGTGAAGTTTTCTGAGAAGACAACATGTAACTGGATTTGAGGATCAACTAGGGTAAATTTCGTAAATGTGGGTAGAAGTAAAGAAAGGCAAATTGAACCGTACCCTGTACTCACTCAGTTTTGTGACACTATAGCACCCTGCCACACACCGCTGTCCCAGTTCGAGAGTGTGTGTGCTGCCATCCTACCTGCAGCTTCCCGAGTCCAGTGTGACTGCAGTTGCCCTGGAATTTTCTCCGGTGTTTGCCTCCATCTCCCCTCTACGGCCGGGCGCAGAGGCCATGGAGCAGCAGCGGAGGCCCTAAGATGTCCTGTGCTGCTTGCAGGGACAATTTCTGTGAAAAGAGGACACAACTAGTTGTGGTCTCCACACTGCACTCCTTTGTTAGGTGTCAAATGTCTTCTCTGTCCAGTGCCCAGACCAAATCTGATCGCTCTATTGTATTCATCTGCTAATACTAGTTAATGTTAATAAAGCATATTCAAAAGCAGCTGCTTGATTCCATTTGTGCTTTTCATGTGTTATTTGGCTTCTCTGATAAAAACTCTCCTAATTAGAATTTTATCTCAACCAGGGGAGCAAGCAACACTCCCCCACAACAGGAACCCCGGGAAGGGTGCTGGATGGGAGGCCTGCCGTGCCGCCTGAGGACAGTGTAGGGCCCGAGCTGAGAGGTTACTTCAGCTGGGAGCCCAGGAGTTGGGTGGCTGGGGTACAGGAAAAAAACAGCCAGATGGCTTAAAGATTGGTCCAAACCTGAAAACTAAAATTGACTGGAAGTGTCTGATGTGGTTCTAACTTTCATTGCCCTCATTAAGTGCTCATCAGAACTCTGTTCTAAAATGCATGGTAGGGGCACCTGAGTGGCTCAGTCGGTTGAGCCTCCGACTTCAGCTCAGGTCAGATCTCACATTCCTGGGTTCGAACCCCGCGTCAGGCTCTGTGCTGGCGGCTAGCTCAGAGCCTGGAGTCTGTTTCCTGTCTTGTGTCTCCTCCTCTCTCTGCCTCTCCCCCTCTCATGCTGTGTGTGTCTCTGTATCAAAAATAAATTTTAATAAATAAAATGCATGGTAGGCCCAAGAACTGACCTGGCGCTTGGAGTCCTACTGAGGGCCTACTTCTCCTGCCTTTTTAAATCCGTGGTTTCCTGGCCTGCAACACTAGCATGGCCGTTGCTGCACTTGTTTCATAAGATTTCAAAAACTTTTTTGTAAAAACTGGACAGTTGATAGATACAAAAACATAAAAATATCAAACGGTTTTTTGGTAAAAATATGTTGATAATCACTAGAAAGTTTAGAAAATACAAATCAGAGGAAATTTTGACCTACTTAACTATCCATCTCCATACAATTCACCCTTTTAAACTACAATTCAGTGGGTCTTAGTAGACTTGCCAAGTTTTTGACCATCGCCCTACTCAGGTTAGGGTCTCTGCATCACTCCCAAAAGCAACTGTGAACCGCCCCCCCCCCCCCCCAGAAGTCACTCCATTCCCCTTCCAGTGCCTGGCAACCATTCGTGTTCGTGTATTTTCCTTTTCTGTGCATTTCCTCTTTGGGATATTTGCTAGGGGTGCAGTCAGTACAGTGTGTGGCCTTTTGAGGGCTGGCTGCTTTCATTTAGTTAATGCATTTGAGGTTCACGCACACTGTAGCGCGACCCAGACTCCGTTCCTTTGTATGACCACACAATCCATCCTAGGTATAGGCCACGTTGTAGCCGTTCACCAGTTGACATTTGGAGTGCTTCCACAGTTTGTCTCTTGTAAATCCACAGACGCTCCCATTCAGGTTTGTAGGTGTGTGTGTTCACTTCTTTTGGGTGTATATAAACCTGGAAGTGGAGTTTGTCGGGTCCTGTGATTTCTGTTCACTCATTTAGTATCCATGTGCGTGCGTGCGTGTGAGAACAGTTCAGTGTAGGAGCCCATGTAAAGCACTGCGCGTCCTCTTAAGGAAAGCCGTTGTGAACACAGCCCGGATGTGTGGCCACACCGGGGCACCACACCTGCTTGTAGCCATCCGAGGAGATGGACGTCAAAAATGAATAAGGACCATCCATGACTAAAGTACCATCCAACAGCCTCATTTCGGACCCCTACCTGTGCCAGGCAAAACGGGGAAGACTGATTTGGTAATAGGGGCCGGGAGGAGCCATGACCACACAGAAGGGAAGGACCTTGTGGCCCTCTTCGCTCAGCTATACCGTCTGACTTCAAAGCCGAAGTGATAGGGGGTGGGGAGAGAGCACATTGTCAATGCAGTTGGTGAAATAACGGTGAACGTTGCAGGGGCGGTGGAGGAGGATGGCAATCAACTTTCCACCCTCCATTTGATCTGTAAAAGGGGATGACTGTGCTGATGATGGTGATTGTGTCTAATAGGGATGAGGCCAGGATTTTATAAGTGCCATCGAAATTTCCCAATTGAGGGCCTCCCTTCCTGGCACGTTTCTACTCTCCAGTCCCTTCTGGTCCTCACTGGCATTGTCCCCCGCTCCACAGCGAGTAGGCCCCTCCTGTCCCCTCCCAGGCCAGCCCTCTCGTCCTCTGCTTCCCTGGCTGCTCGCACCCACCTCCAAACCGCCTGTGCAGTACTAGGATTCCCTCTACCCACCATTTGACACGGCCTCGCTCCCGCCCGCGCGGCCGGCAGGCCCTTCGCCCCCACCCCCGCAGGACACAGGTAACCAGGCCACGTTATTGGGTTTTGTCCCGTCACTCACGGGTCCCCAGCCAATCAGCGTCGATTGCGCCAGGACGGCAACGCCCCTAGCGGCGAGCGTCATAGGGCGCAAGGCTGGAACCCTAACGCAGACGGGGGTGGGCAACTGCCCTGGTCCCCAGGGATCACTAGGAGATGGGGCACTGCTCTGATGTGCGGCCTGACCAGCAGGGGACAGGGGAATGCCTAGAGAGAAGGGGACATCGGAGGTGGGGGTGAGGGGTGGCAGCCCTGGAGAAGCAGGGGAAGGTTGGGGAAGGTGGAAGGTTGAGATGGCTGGAGGTAGGTGCAGGTAGGGTGGTGGCAGAACTGTGCGGCACAGGTCCTCTGGCACTACCAAAGCAGAAGAAAATGATACGAAACAGTGTTTCTCTTCACACTCACACCTCTGAAGCAGGCCGGGCTGGGAGCCGAATTCTCTGCCCAGAGCAGCCCACGCACAGCCATGCCAGTCCAGCTATGGCCTTGCTTACCACCAAACCTAAGCCAGGTTCCTTCAAGCTCCGTCCAGTGCTACCGTGCCAGTCATGATTGGGATCAGAAAAGCAGTGGCCTGGAACTTAGGAATCCTGAAATGATGCCAAATCATTCTTTCTTTGGTGAGGATGACAAACAGCAGGACACTCAAAATAGGAAGTAAGGAGTTCACAAGGGGAACTACAGACAGAAACTCTACCCGCACCCTCAGTATACGCCTGTCCTCACGAGGCATGCTGCGCCTCAGAGGGACTGGTGGCATCCGGATGCGCAGCTTCCACTGAGGCCGAGCACAAGGCCCAGTTCCAGGTTTCAGGACCACACTCCTGCAGCCACGGCCATACCCTTGACACGAGGAACGCAGAGAGGCTGGGAATTCAGTGGACTTTGGGATTCTGTAACCCACAGTGTTCGCGGGCGTTAGATTTTCATCACGGCAACCCTTGC
>NC_043717.1:110322925-110331665 GCF_006229205.1 Suricata suricatta
GGGACTGGTGGCATCCGGATGCGCAGCTTCCACTGAGGCCGAGCACAAGGCCCAGTTCCAGGTTTCAGGACCACACTCCTGCAGCCACGGCCATACCCTTGACACGAGGAACGCAGAGAGGCTGGGAATTCAGTGGACTTTGGGATTCTGTAACCCACAGTGTTCGCGGGCGTTAGATTTTCATCACGGCAACCCTTGCAGGTACGGAAGTAAGAGCACCTGTAGGGCTGTCGGAGGAGTTCTCTGCTTGTCATGCTGTGACTTGAGCTGAGAGGTAAGGAACGCCACAGTCTTTAGAGCCACTGTTACGTCGACAGTACAGGGCTGCGGCCGCGCCGGCTCCTCGGGGCTTCCTGCAGGTGGCCCTTCATCGCAGTTCACCGCAGGTGACAGCCTGATGAAGGACGAGGTCCCCGCAGGCCACCGGTGCCACACGTTCCCCTTCCCAGGGGCAAGGAGCCCAGCCCTGCACTCCGGCCCAAGGGCGTGACCACACCGATCCCCAGATTCCCTCTTCATGGGTCCATCTTCGAGACCAGTCCCAGGGCCCATTCTGTAGCAGTCGGGCGGGAGGTAAGATACGAGAAATAGACACAGTTTCTCAACAGGCACAACTGAATATGAGCAGCTGGTTTCTCAGGGACTGGAGGGCGGAAGAAACGGAGTACAGGAGGAAGCTGCCATCCCTAGAGCGAGGGGAGGAGGGGAAGAGGTTGGTGTCAGCAGATGCCTAGCCGCCGGGATGAGGGGCCTTCAAGGGGCAGATCCTGGATCTCTGAGGAGGGGCTGCCACGATTTCTCAGGGAAGGCAGAAGCAATGTTATCCACCAAGAGGGAAACGGGCCAGGACGGGACTTCTGAGGCACCCTCTTCCAGGTCACTAATTCTTTCTTCCAGTGGCATCTGTTGCTGGTTTAATCCATCTGTTGAAGGACTTTATTTCAAGAATATGTTTTCTAACTCCTACAGTTCATGTTTATTTTGGACAGAGAGACAGAGAGAGACAGAGCACCAGCAGGGGAGGAGCAGAAAGAGAGGGAGACAGAATCAGACCCCAGGCTCCGAGGAGTCAACACAGAGCCGGACGTGGGGGCTCAACTCACCTCAACTCACCAATCGTGAGATCATGACTCGAGGCAAAGTAGGACACTTAACAGACTAGCCACCCAGGCGACCCAACTTCTACTGTTCTTTTTCAAAACTTTTAATGTTTTTTATTTATTTTTGAGAGACAGAGAGAGAGTGAGCAGGGGAGGGTCAGAGAGAGAGGGAGACACAGAATCCAAAGCAGGCTCCACGATCCAGGCTCTGAGCTGTCAGCACAGAGCCCAATGCTGGGCTCGAACCTACGAACCATGAGATCATGACCTGAGCTGAAGTCAGGCGCCCCAAACAATGTCTACCTTCTTGACTGCCCTAACCAGCAAGCCTTGTCCTTCAAGACAAAAGACATACGGGGGGAAATATTTGCAATATGTAAGAAAGAACTAACGGCCCTAGTGTATCAGGGTCAGGCCTTTGGTAAGGCAATTACTGAGTACCTATTGACATTTTAAACGCTCATAGGTTTTGACCTGGCAATTCCACTTAGAGGTAATTATCCTAGAGGGACACAGACCCAGGGTCAAAGTTGGTAGGGGCGGTGCTAATACCAATCACAGAGAGAAGAGAAAAGGTAAAAGTACCATCCAGTTGGGGATTTGTTATGGAAATTGCAGTACTCTATCAAATACCACGCAGCCAGAAGAGAAATGAGCTAGACATTTGTCAGTGACATGGAAGGTTTTCAAAGACATACTGCTAAGTAAAACGCAATCAACAAACGTATAGGATGTATGCTTTGTCTTTTTATTTATTTTTATTTTTCCCTGCCCCCCGCCCCCGCCCATGCCCCAGGCTACATGCTTTTTAAAACTCTGTGAACAACTATGTTGGTGATTGCATTAGAAAACTAAAGTTAGAAGAGAGAAACAAAATTGTTAACAGTCTTGCGTAACACAATGTTGCTTTGTTAAATGGTTCAATGATGTGAAACTATGCAGGGTGCTAATGGAACATGACACAGCCGAGTGGAAGGCAATTTGGCAGTTTCTCTTAAAGCTAAACATCCAGGGGCGCCTGGCTGGCTCAGTCGAAAAAGCGTGCGGCTCTTGATCTCGGGGTGGTGAGTTGGAGCCCCACGTTGGGTGTAGAGATTACTCCAATAAATGCACCCAAATGAAATGAAGTATGTAAAGCTAAACATCCATGTCCATAGGACTCAGCAATTGCACTCTTGGGCATTTATGCGAAAGAAACAAACTTAGGATCCCACGAAAACCTGGACCTGACTGCATATTTGCAGCAGCCGAGAACTGGGGGGGGGGGGGGGGGGGGGGGGGGGGGGGGGGGGGGGGGGGGGGGGGGGGGGGGGGGGGGGGGGGGGGGGGGGGGGGGGGGGGGGGAATGCTGGGACCAACTGGTCGATCCACACCAAGGACCTCAGCTAGCGAGACAAAGGAAGAACGGACTATGGATACACGCAACAATTTTGGGTGGCTCTCAGGGTTTTATGAGAGTGACCCAAAAAAGCCCATCACGGGTCACTCAGACGGACTGCATACCGCATGGTTCCATTTACCTAAAAGTGTTCAAATGACCAACTTGTAGACGAGCACGCAATACTGGTGGCCGCGGGTTGGGAGGGAGGCGATGGGAGGAGGCTGTGGTTGCGAACGGTTCACAGGAGGGGGCCTTGGGAGGGAACCAACTGAACGCGGATGCCCGTGGGAGTCGCCTGAGTCTAAGACGTACGGTGAAACTGCAGAGCTACACGCGGGCGCACGCGCGGACGCAACACACACGGAGCAGCCCTCGGGCGGCGGCGTCGCCACGTCCGAGAGTGCGATTGCACTGGACGTGCATCCTGCCGATCCTTGGGAACTGCGGGAGGCGCCCTGGCGTTTCTTTGGAACTTCCTGTGAGTTCCATCGCTTCAAGATCCAAACTGCAGCCGAAAGCACACAAGCAGGGCTGGGCGTAGACAGACAGGACGACTAGCGCGGCCCTGCGCGCAGGCGACCAGCTAGTTCTCACTGGGCAGGGGACGAGTCCGTCAGTCCGCGGGGACCAGGCTTGCCCCTGCGCCTGAGAGCGGTCCCATCCCGAGCCGAGCTTTGTCATTGGCGGAGCTAGCCGGAAGAGGTGGGTAGGTGGGGCGGTGCCCCGCGACGTGTGGGGCGGGGCTTCCGGCGGGCGCGCTGAGGGACGTGAGGAGCCGGCGCGGGGGCGGTCAGGGCCGCTGGGACGTGCCTGGACGACGTCCTAGCCTTCGGGGCACCGCCCTGCGTCCCGGGGCTCCGCCCTCCGCCTCCCCGGGTCCTGGACCCTGCCAGAGTCCCCGTTCCCGAGGCCTGAGGACCCGTGGCGTTCCTCCAGGGGGAGGCCGAGAAGTCCAGGCTTCGGGGAGGCCGCGGGGGGCTCCGTGCGGTTGTCGCCCACGGTCACTGCGTCTCCAGCCCCTCCCAGCCCTGGCCGCGGAGAGCGGTCTTGCTGTGCGGTCCTGGGCGCACCCTGCCTCCCGGGGACCAGATCGCGGCCACCCCCCCGCGCCCCCCTCCCGCCCGCCACTCCTTGCCGGCCCCACTGTGCGAACGTTCCAGCGGCCCCGAGTGTGTCTGGGACAGTCCCTGTCAAGCATGGATCCCAACCTCCACACACACAGGCCTAGTCCCCGGGAAAAGGTGGGCAGAGCTGGTGCCAGTACCCGCGAATGTGGCTGGCGTTGGCCAGCGGAGCTGTCCACGCTCCTGCAAGTGAGGACGGCAGGAAGGTAAAGTCTTTCCCATGGCACTTGACAGGTGTGGCCTCCTGGGAGAGAGTCCTGCCCAAGTCTGCCTGTTCTCCAGGACCACCTGGGATTGTCCTTGTGGTTGTCCCTGCCTGTCACCTGGGGAGGTCACAATCAAGGGGAGTCCCACAGAGAAAGCTCCTGGCTTCCCTACAAGTCGCTGTGATCCGGAAGCATCCGTCCCAGTGGTTCTCACGCTGCAGGGCTGCATGGGAAACCTGGAGAGCTTGTTCAACGTCGGGACTCGGGACTCCACCCCACGGTCTGTGATCTTGCAGATCTGAGGTGGGGCCTGAGTCCTTGCGACTCTAACAAGCTCCTGGCTGCCGCCGCCGCCGCCGCGGGCCTGGGGCTCCTCTGCTAGAGCCACTCTCCGGGGCCTGAGACTCTCTCCTGGCTGTGTGCGTGGCCCCTGCCCTACCTGGGCGTGGCCCCTTGGCAGGGTCCCCAGGGGCCCGGGAAACGCCTGGAGGGTGCTAGCCCTGGAAGATTCGGGGACTTCGGGGGGGGGGGGCAGTCACCCTTTCCTGCCGGGGTTGGGCCGGAGGGCACAGTACACAACCCCCAGGCGAGGGAAAGGTGTCCGTTTGTACAGGAGCTCCGCAATTCCCAGCAATTCCCAGCTCGGTGGGACCTGCAGGAGAAAGGGCGGAGATGAGACTGGGGCCCGGGGGTGGGGATGCCAAGAACGGTGTGAGGAGGCCCAGGACAGAGCTGCACCCTGAGCTCGGGGATGGGGAAGGGCCCTGGGCCCCGAGACCGAGAACGTGGATTTGGGGGCAGCGTGCAGGGCGGAAAGGCGGTTGTCTGCCTGACATGGGCCCTGCCAGTCGTCTGGTCTGTGGGTGTGGTGGGCCCTGTAGCGGGGTGGGGGGAGGGGGAGGGAGGCCGCTGCCTTTCTTTGGCAAGGCAGCCTCCCAGGTCCCCGGCGAGGCAGCCCAGAGCTGCGCCCCTCCCAGCACCACCACCGCCACCCACCGACCAGGGCTCGTCTTTCTGGTGGTCGCTGTGTGTTTGGCTCCATGCTAGCTTGTCCCCGGGTGGTGGGTGCAATGCAGTGCCTGTCACTGGCGGCCATTTGTCCCCAGAAGGAGCACCCCTGGGACGTGACACATGTGCGCGTGTTGGCCGTGGGAACAAATGGAGAAGCCCCTGCCTTTCTTGTTCCGTGATGGCCGCCCCGCCCCTCCCCGCACCTGCCGGTCCTGGCGCTTCTCCTGGTGGACAGCTCCAGGCTCTCCATAGGGCGCTGCGAGCCCTCACTCACGTCTTGCTGCTATTTCTTTCCCCGCACTGTCACTGGCCTCTTGACTCTGTGGTTTGAGGGTGCGTCCGGTCAGACAGACACGTTTAGTTTGTGTGTCATCGGACTTTCCAGGCTTTTCCTCATGGCTTCCGGGGTTTCTCGTGGGTTTCTTTGCTCCGGACATGCTCAGAGAAGCTTTCTCCACGTAATCCCGTGTATTTGTTCCCCATTGCCGCACGGCGACTTAACCCCACGTCCCCTCCCATGACTAATGCCTGCGATCTGACCTCCACGCGGTCTGAGGGACAGGGTCCTAGAGGGCTGGTTGGGGGGCTCTGGCTCAAGGTGGCTCCCAGGCTGCAGTCCAGGCATCAGCTGGGGCCACAGCCACCAGTGTGCCTGGCAGGCGGGCCCTGCGTCCACGCTGCCTCACGTGGCTGTGGTGGGGGCCTCGGTGCCTCCCCCCCGGGGCCCCTCCAGGGGGCAGCACCAGGCTGTGACAGAGGAGAGCCCCATACAGGAGACAGAGAGCAAGGGGCAGAAGGAGAGGGAAGGACGAGAGAGGGGCCCCAAGAGCGAAGCCTCAGCCTTTGTAACTCATGTCTGTGCTGCTGTCCCCTCCCCTCTGCTGTGTTCTAGGTCACACGGGTCCACCTGGAGCAGTGCTGGAGGGGACAACACGCATGACCAGAGTCTTGGCTCTTGAACCGGCTCCCCCAGGGCCCCTCAGGAACACGTCCTTTGTCTAAAGGGGGTGGCCCGTTCCAGCCCTTGTCCCGAGGCAGGCAGGGCCGCGTCTGTAAAGGCAGAGAGTGGCTCTTCCGTCGTTAAAGGGCTGCAGTCAAAACACACAGAAAGCCAGAGACAGAAAGAATACGGGACCGAGTTCCCGGGGGGCCCCCCCCCCGATGTCCACGCCCTCTGCTTTCTGCCCTTTGCCGGACAGTGTGCGGCCCTGGCGACGGTCCTGGCACAGGGCGGGGCAGCTCTCTCCTGTCACAGCGGCCCCGGCAGCACCTTCACCGGCTCAGAGTCCTGCCCAGGCCTGAGGGCAGGAAGCAGGGAGGGGGGAGGAGCATGCCCCTTGTGTGGGTGCAGGCCCACAGGCCCCTTCTCCTGGGTGCTGGGGTCGGGTAGCAGGGCAGCCCCCTGCTGGACTCTGGGGGCTCAGGCGGTGGCAGGCACCGGCTTGCGGTGGGGGAAGGGGTGCAGCCTTCAGTCCAGGAAGGAGCCCCCACTGTGGCCACAGGAGGCCAGTAGCATCCCGTTGCCCTGGGGAAGGGCCCACCCTGACCTTCGTGGCTGGGACTGGGAGATGACTTGGCGATGACACACTCTGACTCGCTCAGGAGCTCCCAGCCTGTCCCGCTGGTTCTGTGGGCGGGGCCTTTCCTGTAGGCCTTGGCTGGGAAGCAGTGCCCGCACCCTTGGTGCCACTCCTGGCAGGGTCGGGAGCAGCCATGTGCTGTTTGAACCCGAGGACAGAGGGACTCGGGGCAGCTGCGCTGTCTCCAGGGAGCAGCAGCAGACACCAGGGCGTTGCTTGCTGGGCCTGACCTCGGGGACCGTGGTTGTGGCTCCCGGGGACATCCCCCAGCCAGCGTGCTGGGCGCCTTGGTGTCCTGCAGGTGGCTCCCCCGCCCCCCCAGACAAGCAGGCCCAGTGCAGCCCCACACGCCAGGGGTGGGCGGGGCGGCCTGAACGGTGTCGTCGCCATCCCCCTGGCGTGTGCCTGAGCTGAACCGCTTTCCCGTCCCTCAGCCCCGGCAGGAGGACCTGCCAGGAGGGCCTGGCTTCCCCGCGCCCTTTCCTGGGAGGCCTCCCTCCCGTGAAGGCTGAGGAGGGAAGGGGCGCCAAGTGTTCCCTTTCCCCTCACCGGGCCGCACAGGGCTCCCCCTGCTGGCCAGCTCTGTCGGTGGGCGCACCCCCTTCCCCCAGCAGCCAGGTCCTGTGCGCGCTCACCTGCCCACCCACCTTCGGTGCCCATCCCTGCGCCTCACCCTCTCTGCCCGGGGACATCTGTGCCCGGCCTGTCTTCAGCCGGTGTGCCGGCTTAAGGTCGACCCCCCGCCCCACGCACGGCTCAGTGGTTTGCTCAGCCTTCCCGGACCAGCCGTGGCCTGCTGGGCTCTTGAGCCCTGCTGAGAGACATGGGCCCCGAGGGGAACGAGTGAGGTGGCGGAAGCCAGCCCAACCTCTGAGCCGCAGGGCACAGCACAGCAGCCCCGCCCCGATGCCCCTGCCCCAGAGGAGGAGACCGCACCCCTGGGGGGCCCGTGTGCACTCGGGAAGGGCCCACTCCCCCACACCCACCCAAGTCAGAGTGGGAGGGGACCGTCCGGAGCTGCCGGGCACTGAGTGACCAGGGGGGCCCTGGGGCCGGCCCCTGTCGTCCTGCGTGCTCCCTGGCCCGGTCTTGGCGGCCACCCTGACCTCGTCCCTCTGGCTCCATCGGGGTTCCGTGGGTCGGGGCTGCCCTGGAGCACCTTGGCCCTACGCCCTGGAGTGGGGTGAGGCCACACGTGCTTGGGGGCCCCCACAGGAACCCCAAGGGTCCCCGGACTAAGGTTCCTGTTGTTGATGTGCTGGGACTCCCTCGCGGTCTGGGGTGAGTGGCGGCCCTACCCACCGTGAGGGGTCCGGTGCTCCCCTTTCCTGGTCCAGGTCCCCTTCCAGCCTCTTTGGGAGGGTGTGGGGAGGCAACGGAGTGGGGCTGATGGGCAGTCAGGCAACAGGCAGGGTCAGGTGCAGAGGTGTGGCGGGGGCAAGGCTGGAGGCTGGCTGCGGGGCGGGGCTGGGCGAGGCTGGTCAGCTTCCCCATGCCCTGTGTTGCCCAGACGCAGAGGGGACAGGACCTGCTGGTCGGTGAGCAGGGCGTGTGCTGCTCCCCACTGGGGTGACCCGCGGTCCCATCCCTACACCTAGTAGAGGAGATGGGGCCAGCCTGGGGTCGGTGTGTGGCCGGGATCGCTCCTCTGCTCTTGGCACCCCGCCTGGCAGACAGGGCTCAGGTGTGGGGCGTGGTGGGGCTGGTCTCGCCTCCCGCCCCCCCCCCCCGCGGGCTCTGGGCAGGTGACCAAGCCTTCACACCCTGTGTGTGAGCCCGGTGGAGGGCCCGGGCCTTAGCCCTCCCTGTCTCCTCCTAGGGCCTAGCAGCAGGGGTGTCTCTCGGGATTCTCTCGGTGCGCCGGGTCCCAGCCCGCTGGCAGCTCGCAGGATGGAGTGCCCGGTGCCAGGTGCCTGTCCCACCCCAGAGCCCTCTGCAGGGATGGCGCCCCAGCCCTCCTCCCTTCTGCCCCCAGGGTCTCATCTGTCCTGTAGCCTCCTGCATGGCCTCCCCCCGGGGCCCCAGGGGCTAGTTCCTCATCCCCAGGCTGGCATCTTTTGCCCCAGCTTCCCTGTGTCTGTCACAGTTGCCTGGACAGAATGGGGCATCCAGGGAGGGACAGGGACTCCTGCTCAGCTCAGCTCATCTGTCTCAGCTCTGGAGCTGTTCTTCTGTGGGTGCCCTGGCCAGCATGCCCAGCAGAAGTGGTGGGGCCTGACTTCATTCACCTGGGTGCCGCCTGCCTTGCGTGGGCGGTGTCTCCAGGGACTGGCCCCAGGGCGCCTAGCGTGGCAGCCCCGCCCATTTCCAGAACAGTCAGGATGTAGGGCCACTTTTC
>NC_043717.1:110331765-110358243 GCF_006229205.1 Suricata suricatta
AGCTCATCTGTCTCAGCTCTGGAGCTGTTCTTCTGTGGGTGCCCTGGCCAGCATGCCCAGCAGAAGTGGTGGGGCCTGACTTCATTCACCTGGGTGCCGCCTGCCTTGCGTGGGCGGTGTCTCCAGGGACTGGCCCCAGGGCGCCTAGCGTGGCAGCCCCGCCCATTTCCAGAACAGTCAGGATGTAGGGCCACTTTTCTGCAGGTCTGGGAGTGCCTGTTCTCACTCTAGCCTGCCGATGCGGTCTGCGGCTTGGGTGGCTGGCCATATCCTGGTTCTCTCCTCCCTTCCAGGCTCATGTTCTTTTTTCATGAGGACATTTCAGAACTGCACTGTGCTCTGGTCTCCTGCTCTCCCATGAAGTGCTCCTGATAGGGGTATGGCCAGCAAGCCAGGAGGGCCAGCTGGGAGGAAGCCCAAAAGGTGAGGCTTGGCTGGGTCTAGAGACCTTCCCTGCATGTGGTGGGGGGCAAGGCTGACTTCAGAGGGAGGGAAGGGGTGTCTGCGAGGGGCACAGTGGTGATTATGAGAGCTTTGTAGATGGCTGCAAAACAAGGGCTCGGTTGCAAGGACTGGATGACTCGGCTTTCACAGTAGGCTTGTGTGAGTCAGGGGGTGATAGACGTGGAGGCAGAATAGGAGCTAAGTGAGGAGCTCGGGGCACCCCACTGTCCTAACTAGAGGCAGGCACAGTAAGGCAAGGATGCCTGGGGCTGCCTGTCCACCCAGTGGCCTCGAGATCCCTTGGCCTGAGGTCCTCATGACACTCCCTTATCCAGGGGGCTGTCGGCACATTTTAGAAGCCTGGGAGATGGCCAGGGGCTGCTGGTCATGGCTTGGCTTTCGCTTAGTACAGTGTCTGTTGCTGGTGCGGCCTGGGAAATGTGGCCCAGCATCAGGTCCTTTTCTGGGGTGGGACACCTCTCTCGTGACATTGGTCTGAACCCCGGGAGGCAGAGACTTGCCAGTGGGCCTGAGAATTGGGGGTGGGGCATGTGTATGGGAAAGTGGGAGCCCTGGGACCGGGCCTAGAGCTCTAGCGGCTTGTGGCCGTGCCCACACTTTGATCACCCTGAGGGCACCCTCACAAGAAAACTAGAACCAGCCTCAGGAGAATGGAAGCAGAACTTTATTCTTCTTGGCTAGGGAAGAGAACTAGTGGGTGGTCGTGCACAGTACCCCCATCCCTTATCCCTCCTCTGCTCGCCTCGCTCCTTTGCCCAAGCGGAGGCAGGTGAGTGCAGCGCAGGGCTGGGGTGGCTGCAGTGACGGGGCGGCCGGGGCTCCAGGACCGAGGAGACCGGGGCATGGCGGGGGGGGGGGGGGGGGCGGGGGTGCTCGGGTTGGGGGGGCTGGGCGTGGGGGCACTTCTCGTCCTGGGAGCCGCCCTGCGGCGCAGGCAGAGCTCAGGGCACCAGGACGCGGTAGGGGCTGCCGGGGATGTGCTCGTCACCCCACTTGACCACCAGCGTGTACTCTCCCTTGTCCTTGAGCAGGTAAGAGACGCTGTAGAGGCGGCTGCCCACGTGCTTCACCAGGATTTCCTCGCACGGCGTTCGGGGGCCGTGCACCCCGACCAGCAGCATGTGGTTGCCTAGTGGGGAAGGAGCCTCGGTTCCAGAGCCCACGCCTCCCTCCAACCGGGCCCTCTTTCTGTCTCCGTATCCTTTCCCTGCCACCCCTTTCTGTGCAGGGGGACAGCCCTTCATAAAGAGTGCTCGACACAGGAGACCTCAGCTCCTCCCGAGGCAGCTTCCTGAAGGGGAGAAGAGAAGGCTGGGAGGTGCACATGGGACGTGGCTTCAGAAGTGACAACCATGACCCTGGGGGCACCTGGGGGCTCAGTCGGTTAAGCGACTCCGGCTCAGGCTGTGATCTCAGGGCTCCTGAGTTCGAGCCCCCAATCAGGCTCTGTGCTGACAACTCGAACCTTGAGCTGCTTTGGGTTCTGGGTCTCCCTCTCTCTTTCTGCCCCATTCCTGCTCACAGTCTGTCTCTCTCTCAAACATAAATAAACGTTAAAAAAATGGTAACCATGCCCTCAAAGGTACTGTCACTCCATCTCATCTCAGCCTTGTCTTTCTGGAAGGGCAGGGGTGGCGGCCGGGTCTGGGTTACCCACCTGCTTTGCTACAGTCCACCGTGAAGCTGCTCTTCTGGCCGGCGTAGGCCTTGCTCAGCCCCAGGCCCTTGGCCAGCACCTTGCTGGCGTCAGTGGAACCCGTGCCTGGGGTGCCATGCTGGGGAGCACTGGCGGCCTTAGTCAGGGAGTCCACAAACACTGATGATGTCTCATGCAGGCTATGGTTGCTGACAAGACGGGGACCTGCAGGGCAGAGCAGGTGGGGCGCTAAGCGGTGGCCACAGTGCTGGGCATTGGGCTGGGCACCAGCAGTCTTGTGCAACGCTCACCTGTGACTTTGGCCTTGAAGGGGCTGCCCCCAATGTGGTAGGGGCCACCATACTTGATGGAGATGAGGTAGCTGCCAGGTGCCATGGGAGTGTAGGTGACCCGGTAGCCTTCAGGGCACTCTTGGCAATCCATCTTCACCTTGGAGGGCCCATCGATGGTCACGGACAGGGCACCAGCTCCCGCGTTGCTCGTATTCACGATGAACTCAGCCGGGCTCCCTGGGGGCGTGGGGGGTGAGGAAGAGCTGGCCCGGCCTGCTCCCCCCCCCGCCCCCCCGCCCCCGGCCCCAGCGTAGCTTCCTCAACTCTGCACTTCCAGTTGTCACTGACGGCGTGGAGGAGGGCCCCTAGCAGGTGTGGCCACACACCAGAAACTGCATCCACTGACCTACCTGTGACACCGCCTTCTAGGCCGGCTCCATAGGCGGACACCAGGCCTGGGTCTCCTCCATGCCCAGGCTCCCCAACTCGGATCTTGAAGGGGCTTCCAGGAATGTGGGTGCCGTTGAACTTGACGTCAATCAGGTAGACACCGTTCTCCCGGGGGATAAAGCGTACGGCATACTTATCTGAGGAACAGAACAGCATGCTAGGGGCCTGACATCCCCCGCCTCCCGAAAACTGAGCCGGCGGCATCTGTGAAGAAGCTCCTTTGCCCACCAGTCCAAGAGGTCCACGTCGCCCACTCCACTGCTTCTGGGGACCACAGCGGGCACCCACCCCCCACGGCACAGACCTCCACAAACTGGAGGACGGAAGTGGTAGACGTCCGAGCAGCCCGCTATCGGTGCTCATTTGGACTGAGACCTACAGGCAAAACACTTGCGTCTCTGCCTCCTGAGAAAGGTGACCACAGATGCCAGTCCCTGCCTGTTACCTGGGGCACAGAGGCCACATGGCTGGGCGGGGACATGACTAGCTGTGGGAGTGGCGACACTGGCTGCCTCAGGCCTGTCTGCAGGTGCCAGCCCCGTGGCTAGACTGCGGCTGTCCCCGTCAGGAGACCCCATTGTGCTACCTGCGGAAGGCGTTCTCCTTCCTGGAAGCCGCAGCTCCGAAGCAGACCCCCCCCTCCCCTAGGGCTTGGGCCACAAGTGGGGGGGGAGGGAAGGGCTGCCTGGCTGGGAGGCCCAGCACTTCGGCTCTGCTTGCAGCGTCTGTACCTTCCTTCTGCACTCGGTCTGCTTCCAGCCAGCCGGGCAGGCCTGCTGCTCCCAGCAGGGCCAGGGAAGGTGGGTGGGTGGCCCGGGCAGGGACAGGGCCTCACCTTGGTCGATCTCTGTGACATAGCACTCCTCCAGGGCTCCCGAGGGGCTGTGCACCTTAGCATCGATCGCCCCCTTGGCCCCGTTCAGGCTGACTGCAAAAGAGGCTGGCTGGTTGACCTTGAGCCCTGACTCCTGGAAGCACAGCAGATGTGGTTAGACAGGGTGGCTGGGGCGCACAAGAGCCGGGTCCCAGCGGCAAGGGCCCACGGGGTCACACTTACCCATCTGGCGTCCAATTTGGTTTAAAGAGGGAGAGCCACTGATTGTTGAGGGGCAGTAAGCTCCAGGCACACGCCCCCGCCCCCAGACCCACACTCTGCAATCACATGGCCCGGCAGCAGGAATGGTGGGTAGCCCTGCCCTATGGGCAGCACTGGGCCCTGGGAGGCTGTCCCTCTTTAAACCTCAGCCCTGGTGCTCAATGGGCACAGGCTTCTGTTCAAAGCCTTTAGACCTGAGACACGAGAAAAACTCCACACAGTGGGCAGGGGTGTTTCCTGCCAACCCCAAGCGTGGGCTGCACCCGGCCAGAGCAGAGGCCCGGCGCCCCGAGCCGGGCTGGGCGGGTCACTCGACACAGGGCCAAGGCCTGCTCTGTGCGACGGCTCTGGTCTGGCCGGGCCCAGGAGCCCCAGGCAGGCGGTTTCTCTCGGTGCCTCACCTGAAGACTAGAAACAGTAAGGCGGCGGGCATCACCAGACGGAGAAGCCACAGGCACTACGAAGGGGCTGTCAGGGATGTGCTCCTCGTTGAACTTGACTGAGACCTCATAGTCACCTGGACAGGGAGAGAGCACAGAAGGCATGCTGGGAGGCTCCCATTCGCCAGGGTTCAATCCTCCCACGTCCCACAAATAGCCTGGGTGGCCTGGGACCTCGGGGGGGGGGGGGGGGCTAGGTGAAGCCGTCCGCTCAGACCCAGACCAACACCCACACCCAGGTGCCACCTTCCCTGGCCCTGGGCAGGCCCTCGGCACCTGGCTCCTGGACCACATAGGCCACGCCGCAGGAGCCATCCTTGCGGTCCTCGAAGGAGATCTCGGCCTTGCTGGGGCCCTCGACAGCGATGGCCAGGCCCCCGGCGCCAGCTTCCCTGGTCCAAATGCTAAATTCAGCTGTGGGAAGAGCAGTGTATCCTCAGGGATGGCTGCAATCCTGGCCTCAGTCCCCTCCAAGCATGACTGAGGTCAGCGCGGCTGCTAGCTACTTCCTCCACGGCCCCCGCCCCCCCCCCCCAGCCCAGAAGAGCAGAAGCGGGGCAGGAAGCAGACATACCTGGTACTCCAGCTTCAGCTCTCTCCAGACCAGGGCCTCCAGCGCGGACCTTGTGTGCTCCCCCTTCCCCCAGGGGCCCCACGGTGAACTGGAAGGGGCTCCCGGGCACATGCTGGCCCTTGTACTTGACGCTGACTGTGTGCATGCCCATCTCGGCCGGCACGAAGCGGATGCAATAGGTATGGTTCTCCCCTTCCACGATCTCCGCCTCATGGCTCTTGCCTGATGGGCTGGTCACCTGGGCTGTCATGTCCTGGATGCTAATTTCTGCAGGCGGGGGACAGCCTGGTGAGCAAGAGTTCTGGACCCCGCCCTCTGCTCAGGGCCACGTGGGGCTGGTACCCAGGACTCCCCAAGGTTCCCTCCCCAGCTCCCTAAGGCTACTACCAGGGATCTTCAGGCTGAGGTCACAGTGACTGCCGACATTGGCCACTGAGGGGGCCCGTCGCCGGCGCGTGATGCTCTCTTTCACCCGGCCCTCTCCTGTTACCTTCACAGAGAAGGGGCTGCCTGCAGGAAGAGAGCACAGCCCATGCACCACGCAGGTTACGTCTCTGCAGGCAGGCTCTGGTGCGTGGCACGAAGCGTGGCCCCATCACGGGGGCCACGTGCCAGTCAGCCCCACTCACCAGGCACATGCTGGTCAGCGAACTTAATGTTGATGATGTAGTTCCCAGGCTCTGTGGGGCAGTAGGTGACCCTGCACGTGCCGTCCTCCAGGTCCTCAGTGTTGATGTCCACCTTGCTGGGGCCCTCGATGGACAGGCTAAGTCCGCCATAGCCTGGGAAGCGACAGCTCTGAGCCAGGGGACCGAGCACAGGGGGTCTCACCGCAGCCGATAGGCCGCCACCCCGCCTACCTGCATCACGGGTGTCGATGATGAACTCTGCAGGCTCAAAGGTGTGGCCTTCACGGAGGCCCTGGCCTGAGACCCGCACGCGGCTGGCGTCCCCGATCTCCGACTGGCTGATCACCACCGGGATGGGGCTGCCGGCCGCGTGCTGGCCGCTCTTCTTCACGTGCACCAGGTGCTCTCCCGTCTCCTTGGGCACGAATGAGATCCCTGGGCACGGGGCAGGGCCGTCAGCCAGTGGAAGGCGGGCCCTCCCCTCGCAGCCTCCCCCTTCCCAAGAGGCCGGGCCCCTCCACCTCTTACCCACGTGGCCATTGCGCAGTCGCTTCAGGAGACAGGGTTCCTCCCGGCCTGAGGGCGGCACCACAGTGGCTGTCAGCAGGCTGAGGTCCGTCTCGGAGATGTTGATGGGGATGTCAGCGGCAGAGCCCACCTTCAGGTGGGACATGCGCATCGAGTCATCACCTGCCAGGGTGTGGCCACTGAATGTCCAGGTGCGAAGGGAGGCGGTGCCCACCTTGCCATCTGCCGGCTTTTGTCACTGTTCCCGGAGCCACCTACCTGTGACCCTGGCGGTGAAGGGGCTGCCTGGGATGTGCTGCTCATTGTACTTGACCAGGACGCTGTAGTCCCCGGGCAGCACGGGGAGATAGGAGACGCTGCAAGTCCCGTCCTGGTTGTCCGTGCAGCTGATCTCTGCTTTAGACGGGCCCTCGATGGCCAGGGACAGGCCCCCTACAAAGAGTCACGGGTGAGGTTGGGAAGCATGCCCAGAGACCCTGCGCTGGTGGCCTAGAGCCCCAACAGGCAGGCAGAGGCCGGGCTGGCAGGCGCGGAGCCCCACGGCATGCAGTGAGGCTAAGATCGGAAAAGCTGCTCACCCTCTCCTGCATCCTTGGTGTTCACGGTGAAGCCCGCGGGCTTGTTCACCACTCCGTGGCTGAGGCCAGGCCCATAGGCGGTGACATGACCACAGTTGACATAATCCACGTAAAACTGCAGGGGGCTTCCTGAGACAGGAGAAGGGGCCAAGTGGAACGTGGCTCCGCGTTGCCTCCCCAGGCCCCCCCCCAGGGCCGCAGTTCACCATGGGGGCACACCTGGGATGTGCATGTTATCGTAGCGGATGTCCATCTCGTGCAGGCCTGCTTCGCTGGGTGCGTAGCGAACGGTCACAGTGCCGTCCTTGTTGTCTGTGATGACTGGTTGCGCCACCTTGCCCGAGGGCATCCGCACCTCTCCTGCAGGGCAAGGGGGCCAGTGTCAGGGCACCTACTGGCACACCCTAGCCTCTGTGGCTCCTGAACGCCTTGCTACTCCCACTCACCAGTGATCTCGCCTTTCTTGATGGTGAAAGGGATGACGAGGTCGAAGGGCCTCAGGCTGGTCACATCCAGCCCATTGACACCCATCAGAGGTCTCTCTGGGGCCTGGAGTGGAGACAGAGGGCCCAAGTGAGGGGCTGTAGGATGGGTGTGGCGTGGGGGGGGGGAGTCGCAGGGGAAGGATCTGGAGGTCCCTCCTCACACGTGGCAGAATGAGGCCTCACAGGATACCCAGCTAGCCAGCCCTGAGTGTCCCCTAGGGCCAGGAGAGCCAGAATGAGGCACGCAAGGTCATACCCAGGTCTGCTGGCCGCCCTGGGCGTAGGTATACTGTGGGGCCAGCTGCTGAGGCCGAAGCGGGGCCTGTGCTGCGGGCTGGTCCCCAGCTAGAGCCTGCGGAGCAGCACAAAAGAGTTGGTAAATCTACTGTCGCAGAGATGGTCCAGGGAGAGGGACAGGCCAGGCGCCACCCAGACCCCTCGGCCCCGGCCCCTGCTGACCGTCACTTGGAAAGGGCTGTTGGGCACGTGCTCGCCGCCGAAGCGCACGCAGATGACGTATTTGCCCGGCTGGGGGGCTGTGTAGAAGATGTCAAAGGTGCCGTCCGCGTTCTCGACCACGTCCACGTCCACCTCGGAGCCGTCGGGTGTGCACACAGTGCAGGTCACCTTGCCTTTGCCTGCCGCCTTGGTGTCGACAGTGATCACCGTCTCCTCCCCAATCTGGATGGTGGGGCCGATGCCAGCACCTGGTGGGGTGGGGTGGGTCCCCAGAGGGGGGCCGGCGCGTGAGCTTGGCACTTGAGCTGCTCCCGTGTGCCTGCCACCCGCCTGGGCCCCTTATTGCCACCACCAAGCACAGCCAGGCCTCCCACCCCCACCCCGCAAGCTAGGACGGTGAGTGGTTTCTCAGAAGGCAGGAAAGGTTCCCCTGAGCTGCCTCAAGCCCGGGGATCCCGTCTTGGGGACAGCCCCACGTGGGAAAGGCCTGACGGGTGGCACACAGGTGTCTGGGAGAGAGAAGGGCCTGGAGGCCCGGGAGGCCACTGCCACCGTAGGGGCACAAGCATTTGTTGCCACCTCCCCCGCCAACTGGGCCTCAGCCAGTGCAGTGGACCGACACCAGTACCCTGGCCGGGCCCGCGGCCACCTTCGTCCCTGCAGCCCGGCCCTGGATCCCAGCGCTGTGTGCAGATGCGGTGAGGCAGGGTCCTGCTGCAGCGTGGGGGCGTGTGACTCTCTCCTCCCGCCCCCCCAGGCCTGAAGGTGAAACCGGGGTTTCCTGACAACTGAGAACACTCGCTCGACCGGAGGCTTGTGGTGAGGGGTGGCCAGTGTGGCCCGGCACAGGCAGGGAGTCGGGAGCGGGGAAGCAGGGAGCAGCAGGCAGCGGCGGCCCACGGTGTAGGGCGGCGGGGAGGGGCACAGCAGAGCAGGCAGCGGCGGCATGGGGCGGAGCGGGGGGGGGGGGGGAACAGAAGGCCCAAGCCACAGCCACCGCCGCTAGGTTGCAAGGACAGAGCAGCTGAGCAGCCTCTAGGGCCCCAGAGTGCCCGAGGAGAGGGGAGGGACAGTGACGTTATGATCTGGGCTCAGCCGTGAAGGCCTGGGGGGCTGCGGGCTGCGAGGGCTGGCGGTGAGAGTGCTTCCTGCAGCCTGGCCCCTGGGGGGAAGCAGCCGGGGGTGCCGGACCCACTTGGGGCCAAGCGGAAGGGGTCCCCCCAACCAGCCTGCCACTGAGCTTCCCTACTAGGTGAGGGCTCCCACCGTGCCAGGCTCCATGCCACCTTCCATGGCTGTTCCAGGCTCTAGACCCGGCCGCCTGCCACCCGCCCCGCCCTGAGAGGCCTCATCCCGCACCCCACGCCCGCTCTCCGCAGCCCAGAATCTGGACCCAACTTCTAGCTAGTGGCTTCAGCCCCAACACACGGCTCCGTCCGATTCCCCACCTGGCCCCCATCTGGCCCGCTCAGCGCCTAGCCCATCAGCACATTTCGGCTGCTCCGTCCTCAAGCTACGCTTCCCACATTCGCTCCTCGCTTAAGCCGCATCGCCACCAACCTGGCCCAGGCCACCACTCTGACTGATCCAGAAGCGACTTTGGCTCCCCTACTGGGCTCCCTGCCTCCATTCTGCACGCAATGGCAAGGTAAACTGAAACCACTCCCTCAGCCGAGTCTTGGCCCTGTCCCTGTCCCCAAGGCCCTGTTCCCCAGCCCCAGGCACACAGGCCTGCTGCCTCAGATCCTGGAGACTATTCTACCTATCAAGCCACTGAGCCCTTCCCCAAGACCCTAGCCCCCCGTCTGAATCGTGCCCTGGCTACCTCCCCCCATGCTCCAGGCCAGGTGTGTCTGGAGGCTCCCAGGTCATTGGCACGTCTTACTGGCGTCCCTGGGGTCCCTGGCTGGCGCTCGAGCTCCCCTCCCATGCCCAAGCAGGGGAATCTGTATGCCTCGCTGCGCAATATCTGAATAACGTCACTGCTGGGGGAGGGGCAGGGGGAGGGAAGGAGGTGGGGTGGGCGGGCAGGCCACCAAGTGCACTTTGGGGCTCTGAGGCTGGGCCGGGCCCTGCCATGCTACCCGCCCAAGCAGAAGGCGCTGGTGCTATTGTACTACCAGCCCATCCCTCCCACTCATGCAGTCTGGACCTCCCCCGGCCCGGGACACAGAGGCCCCTGGGAGCGGAGGATGGGGGTCTGTGGATCTGGCCAGGGCCGGGGACTCCCACTGGTAAGGGGAGACCCCTTGTCCCCTTAGCCCATGCAGGAGCCCTTGACACAGAAGGAAGTGAGAAGGAAGGGCTTGCTGCCCGCCCCCAGGGCTTCCCCAGGGTGCCGTGATCCCCAGACCCCAGAGCCCCCAGTGGGGTGCCTCTCAGGATGCACCTCACCCCAAAGCTCTCAGCTGCAACCCAACATCTCAGATGGGGAAAACGGAGGCCCAGAGAGAGGGAGGGCCGGAGCGCTCATGCTCTGCTCTGGAGGCCTCCCTGGACACTAACCCTCCAGGTCCCACTCTGTCCCTGCCAAGAGCTGCAGCTGGAACTGCCCTGGGAATCAGGGAAGAGGAAAGGGAGCTGCCCTCTGGGCAGGAGGGGCATCGGGAGCGGCCCCAGCAAGCAGCTTACCTAGCCCGTGACCTCCGATTGACACTGAGGTGAGAGGGCAGAGAGCAAGGAGAAAGGTCAGGTGAGTCACTCAAGGGGGCGGCCCCCACTCCCACACGCCGCCCCAAGCAGCGAGCCCTTGCACACAGGCACACCCAAGCCCCGTGCCGAGCGTCGCGGCCGCCGGCAGGCCGGCTCACCTGTGACTGTGCACTTGCTGGCATCTCCGGTGGGCACGGCCCGGACGCGATACGGGGAGAAGGGGATCTCATCGCCACCATACTTGATCAGGATGGTGTAGCGGCCGGTCACATCCGGCACATAGGCCACAGTGTATGTGCCATCCTGGTTGTCTTGGATGTGCGTCTTCTTGGGCTTGCCCTCGGGATCCTGTGCCGCAGACCACAGGGGAGGTGGTTGGCCCGAGCCTGGCTGGTCCCAGGATTACCTCGGACCCCCTCAAAGGAGCAGGCATCAAGTCCCATTGCTGCAGGGGCAGCCTCCAAGTCACTCGACCACCATGGCCCAAAACGACTGCCCACACCCAGCACTGGTCCCTTGCTTAGGTGCAGCCATGGCACACACAGGACGTTCCGAATGCCCCGTGCACCCCCAGGTGACGACAACATGTATGGCAGGGAGCTTGGTGGCCGTCCTGCTCTATCCCCATGACCAGCTCTTGGCTCCCACTCTCCGCCCTAGGGCCTGCCCCCGGAAGCTCTCAGGGCCCCATTCTTATTCCCGACCCACAAGAACATCATGGGCGGGTAAGCCGAGGCACTGTGGGCTCCGGTCACATGCTCGAAGTTGGCAGCGATCAAGTGTGTGCCTGCCACTGCCATCCTGGAGGCAGGAGACCTGGCCTCACTGGCATGGCGCCAGGCAGACCATAGACCCAGGCTGGTCCATCTACCCTAGTGACCCGCCCTACACCGCACAACCCTCCGGCCTCGACCCCCTCCTCCCTGGGCTGCGCTGTGCCTGGAGCTGTAGCCCACTGGGGCCGGGCAGCCACCCAGGCGGCCAGCTCACCGTGATCTGGACAGCCAGCAGGCCCTCTCCCGCATCCTTCGCGTCGATGGTGAACTCCACAGGAAGGCTGGCGGGCACGCCCGTCGTATTGAGCCCGGGGCCGCTGGCCTTCACCTTGCTGGCATCATGTGTAGGCAACACCTTGACCTTGAAGGGGCTGTCGGGCCGGGGTGTTATGAATGGTCAGGAAGGCTCTTGGTGCATAGCCCGGGCCACCTTCCCGCAGGTAGCAGGCCCCGCCCCTTACCTGCGGGGCACCTCCTCCTCCCCGTACATCACGGAGATGCTGTAAGGCCCCTCCCGGCTGGGCACATAGTTTACAGTCTGGGTGCCATCCGCGTTGTCCACGACATCCACGGGCTCCACCAGGCCTGGTTCCAGGCCCAGAGAGAGACTCAGTCAGTCTCCCGGGTCCCCAACCCTACCACACCCGGGCTTGGCTGTGCACTCGGCCCCCACCCCAGGCCTAGGTGGCTTTGCCCTCCCCTGCCCATCCCTAGGAATGGCCCTGAGCCCCTCAAACTCCAGACACTGATCTGCGTGCTATCCTGGACCGCTCTTCACCCTCTCTCCTGCCTCGTTGGCTCAGTGGCCAAGCCATGTCTGTCGGACCTCCTTCTGGTCCTCTGCCCTGGGCACTGGCTTCACGGTCACAGGAGACTCCTCCATGAACTACTCAAATACCCATTTCTGGGCGCTAGGCCTCTGGTCTCCCTCCCCACTCGCCCCCCAGGCATGAGAACACTCATCACCTTTGGGCCCCTGCACCTTGACCTGCAGTGGGGCCACGCCGGCCTTGCTTGTGTCCACCTGGAAGGACTGAGGGAGGTTGGCGCGGACCATGCCAGGGCTCAGGCCAGGCCCAGAGCACTTGACCTTGGATGCATCTGTCACATCATGCACAGGGACCTTGAAGGGACTGCCTGGGGGAGTGAGGGAGGAGGACAGCTGTGGGAGAGAGTCGAGGGCCAGCGGGCAGTCCTGGCGCAGCCCTAGTGAACGTGTCCGCTCACCTGGTACTTGGCGGCCACCATAGGTGACATTAAGGCTATAGGTGCCGGCCTCGTAGGGGATGTACTCAACCGAACAGCTGCCATCCTTGTTGTCCATGCAGGACATCTTGGCTTCAGAGGGGCCCTCGACGGCCAGCCCCAGGCCACCTGTGCCGGCTCCCCTGGTCCAAACGGATGGCCCGTTATCTCCTGAGGTCCCGGGGCCTGTCACCACCCCGCCGCCTCCCCCCACCCACAGGCGCTTACTCACCTAGTCTCCACGGTGAACTTGTTGGGTTTGTTGGTCGTGCCGCTTTGGATCCCTGGCCCATGGACACGCACCCGGGAAGGGTCACAGCCCTCGGTCACAGGCACCTGGAAGGGGCTGCTGGGCACGGGGCTGCCGTCGTAGGTCACGTCCACAGAATGGAGTCCTGGAGGAGGGCAGGCTGGGTCAGGAGGCACCCGGGCCGCCATATTTCTGAGCCCCCGGCCCCTGGGAGTTCCATTGCGTACCCTCCTCGTAAGGCGTGTACTCCACTTTGTATGTGCCGTCACCACAGTCCTGCACGTAGGTCTCAGTCAGGTTGCCTGAGGGGTTGGCCACACGAGCCTTGACGTGTGGCCCTCCGGTCTGTGTCAGAGCCCGAGCATCCACGCTGAACTCGGTGGTGGCCTCACGGAAGACACCTGCAGGGGCAGGCACAGGGAGGAGGTATGGGGCTCCAGCGACCCTGGGAGCACCGGTCTCCCCCTGCCCCCGTGATCCGTGAGGGGGGGGCCTCACCTTGGCCCTCGATGCCGGGCCCATAGCACTGGACGCCCGAAGTGTCCACCGCGGGCTCCACCTGGAGCTTGCTGGGGAAGTTGGGCACGGGCTGGCCGCCATACTTGATAGTGACAGTATAGGCCCCAGGGCAGAGTGGGATGTAGGTGATGGTGTGGGTGCCATCGCCATGGTCCTGGATGTGCACCTCGGCGGGCAGCCCTGCCTCTGAGCGGATTTCGATGGTCAGCTCCGCGCTGCCCGCGCTTGAGCAGTCCACGTGGAACTGGCCCGCCTCGCCGGCCGTGGCTCGCTCCAACCCGGGGCCCGAGCATTTGACTTTGGACGCATCGAAGCAGGGAACCACGTGGGCCTTGAACGGGGAGCCAGGGATGTGGGTGTCGGCAAAGAGGATGTTGATGTTGTAGTCCCCGGGCTCGGTGGGCACGTAGGACACGGAGCATGTGCCGTCCCCGTTGTCGAGGCACTCAAGCTGGGCCTCGCACGGGCCCTCCACTGTCAGGCCCAGGCCACCCATGCCAGCACCCTTGGTGTCGATAGTGAAGCGGGCAGGGGAGCCTGCGCTGCCGCCCTGCAGGCCTGGCCCAAACGCCTTCACCTGAGGAAAGAGGGGCAGGAGCTGAACCTGCACTGCCTCGCTGACCCTTGAGGTGAGACCCCCAGCCTGACCTTCGTCTACCTTCGTTCATTCTGGCTCCCCTCCCCCACCAGTTGGGGGCACTAGCAGGCCCAGGCGGGGCCACTGGTGCTAAGGACAAAAATGGGGAAGGGGGAGGGGGGAACCTGGAGGTGAACCCCAATTACCTTGCTAGGCTTGGTGGGGGGCAGGGCTTCCAGAGGAAAGGGGCTGCCAGGTACAGGCACACCGTCATAAGTCACCTCGACCTCGTAGGGTCCCTCCTCTCGGGGCACAAAGCGCACCACACTGTTGTCAGCCCCCAGGCCCGGCTCCACCTTGCAGGGCACCACTGTGCCCGAAGGGCCTGTGATCTTGGATGCCACTTTGCCTTGGCCACCAGCGCCCTTCGATTTGACTGTGAATTCCTGATCTTTGCCAACGTCCACCTCTGTTGAGATGACCAAAGCGGGGAGAGAACTGTGGCATCCAGCCTGCACGGCCCCTGGGCGTCCTCCATGACTGTGGCAGGGCCCCAACTACTTACTCTCTCCCAGGCCAGACACCTTAATCTTGCTGAGGTCTAGGCTTGGAGACACTCCCACCGAGAAGGGGCTCTTGGGGATAGGATCTCCTCCATAAGTGACATTGATCCCAACTGGGCCCTGGAAAGGTACAGAGAGGGAGGCTGATGAGTCAGGACCTTGGCCTCCCTGGCCGGTGCCTTCCCCCCTTGGGCATGGAGGGAGAGCGAGAGGAACACTGGCTTTGCTCGCCTGCCCCCAGCCTCCCACATGGGCTCTGTCCCAGGCGGGCATCGAGAGTGGGCAGCAAGCCCTCTGGAGCAGCCCACCTAGCCCACCACACAAGGCGGCCCACAGGCTCGGTGGCTGTAGTTGAGGGGGGCAGCTGCTGGGAAGTCGTGGTAGCTACCTGCTGAACTGGAGTGTACTTGACCGTGTAGGTGTTGTCGTGGTGGTCGATGACGTCCACGTCACGCACCGCGTCCCCCTTGGACGGTCCTGAGAACTGGACGTCCAGCTTGCCTTTGCCAGCAGCTTTGGCATTGACCGTGAAGTGGGTGGGTTTGCCAAGCTCAACACCTGAGGAAACATGGCGGCCATGTAGGTGCCCCTTGCCCCAAACGTCCTGTGGGCCCCGACTTCCCCACAGGCCGTTGCTTATCCTCACCAGTGCGACTGAGGCCAGGGCCCTCAGCCTTCACCTTGCTGGCATCGTGGGAGGGCTCCACCTTGACCCGGATGGGGCTGGTGGGTGTGGCCTGCAGGGGGTGGGAGGAGACAGGCTCAGAGAGCAAAACCCCCCACACTCAGCGAGCAGTGTGACTGGTTGGGAGGAGCAGCACTCACCTGGTCGGCGAAGAGGACCATGATGGTATAGCTCCCAGCCCCGCGCGGTGTGTACTTCACCGTGAAGGTGTCATTGTCATTGCGGATGATGTCAAAGTCAATGTCGGCCTCAGTGGGGCCCACCACGCCAGGAGCACACTTGATGCCAATGCTGACATCCCCTGCAGTGGTGGTGAGGGCAGAGGTTGGGATCGTGTAGACACCTCACTCCTGCGCCCACCCACTTGGGGCAGGGCCTTACCCTGGCCAGCCTCTGTGCAATCCACAGTGAAGTACGTTGGCTCATGAGCCTTGAGCCCAGTCTTGGCTACTCCCGGCCCGTACACCTTGACCTTGTTTGGGTGACTACCAGCTCCCACGTTCACCTGCAGGGCAAAAGGTCAAGTGCAATGGCATGAGCAACCTGGGGGGAGACGCAGGGCTTTTTCACTCACTGCTGACAGGCACACAAAACGGTGCTACCACCTCCACAAATGGCTCAGTGCTTCCCCAAATAAGTGACCTTCAGGTGCCCGTGTACTGGGAGGAAGGAGATCACTCGTCCCCAGAAACACTTGTCCTTGGATGTTCACGGTGGCACTATTCTCAGCAGCCAAGAGGCAAAGAACCCCCAAATGTCCATCAATAAAGAGATGAGTAGCGTGTGGTCCGTCCACATGACAGCACCTTATTGAGCCGAGCCCTAATAAGGCGGCAGGTGCTGATTCACGCTGGGGTGTGGGTGGCCCGTCCTGAGAGTGGTGCTGAGTGGAGGCGGCCGGGTACACGAGACCACATGCCCCTTGATGGCGCCTATAGCAAACGTCCGTGGCAGGCAAGCCCGCGCAGCCAGGAAGATGAGTGGTCGTCTAGGGCTGGGGGAGGGGAGGGGGAGGGAGTTTCTCTTTGAGATGATGATGAAGCCGTGCTGAGCTTTGATTGTAACCACAGTGGCCTAACTCTAGATGTGCTTGCCACCACCGAGTCGAGCACTTGAAACAGGTGAACTGCCCAGCTCTCATCTGACCGAGGTGGACAGAAACAAAGCAGGTTCCCTAGGGAGTCGGACTGCGGGCCTACTTGATGCCCCGGGAGGGCCGGCTCACCCGGAAGGGGCTGTTGGGGACGTTCACGCCTCCCCAGGACACCACGGCCGTGTGCTTCACAGGCTTCCTGGGCACGTAGGAGCAGCTGTAAGTGCCATTGCCGTTGTCCTTGACCGATGCCTCCACGGGGCATCCCTCATTGTCCTGGAAAGCAGGGCAGGAACGAACAAGCAGCCTGCGGCTCAGCCCGGGCACCAGGCTACCCCACCCCGCCCCCACCACGGGTGGGCACCCCACCTGGACTTGGACCCGGAGAGGGGCCTTCCCGCCATGCTTGGCATCCACCGTGAACTCCGCCGGCTTATTGACGGCCACACCCGTCTTCTCCAATCCAGGCCCACGTGCCTTCACCTGACGAGAGGCCAGCAGGTCTCAGGCCACCAAGGACCCAGAGTGGCGGGAACACACCCCTGGGGATGCCAGCCCGGCCACGCCTCCCGAGGCCCCAAGCAGAGGCGGAAGGGGGTCAAGACCCAGGCCAGCAGCATGTGCCCTTTACCCTGTCTGGGTGGAAGTCCTGGGGCGCCTCCCGGATGTCAGCCATGAAGGGGCTGAGGCGGATGTCTTCGCTGTTGCACAGCACGTGCACTGCATACTCGCCGGCCTCTTGCGGCCAGTAGCGCACATCACAGGAGCCGTCGCCCTTGTCGTCACATTCGATCTTGGCCTGCGATGGGCCCTCCACCGAGAAGCCTGATAACAGCCACCGGTCCCATCAGCACCCTGGAGCCCCGGTGGGGTGGCCTCACCACCCGCTGCCCCAAGGTGCCTCCATCACAGCCTCCAACTTACCCAAAGTGCCTACGTCATCCCCAATGGCCTCCACCACGAAGTCTGCAGACTTGCCAACGACACCCCCTTCCAGCCCAGGGCCCCAGGCCCGCACCTTCTGATTGCCACACTCTGTGCCCACCTTCACCTCGAAGGGACTGTGAAAAGAGAGCCACGTGGGGCCGCACTGAGGGCCCAGCAGGGGGAAAAGCACATTTCCTGGGCTCTGAGAGCTATGCTCGGGGCCTCACCTGCGTCCAATGTTCTGGCCGCCCCACGTGATGGTGACAGTGTAGGTGCCGGGGACCATGGGGAAATACTCCAAGCCATAAACGCCATCCCCCAGGTCCTTCTGCTTCACACGCTCCTCGCCCTCTGCCCAACACAAGGGAGGGCCTCAGGCCTGGCCAGCAGCAGCCCCGGGGTCCGTCCGCCCTGCCCATCCCAGCCGCGGCCCAACTTACTGGGACCCTTCACGGTGACCTTCAGCTCCCCACTGCCCGCGCCCTTCGTGTACACCTTGAAGTCTGCGGTCTCTTTCACCCGCACACCCTTGGGCTGCAGGCCCCGGCCAACGGCACGGCAGGCACCCGGGTTACAGGCTGTGGGTACAGGGCCGGCTAAGCCACTGGGAGCTGGCCATGGGTGGCCCCACCCTTCCCTCCCGCAGGGCTGGGCCATCAGAATCTGAGGGTCCATGGGACCAAGTTCCAAGGCAAGGGACATGCAAGAAAGAACTGGAAGGGACTGTGACCCCACGACCTGTAGGCCAGGCCTCCTCCCAGCTCCTCCACACCAGGCCCCCCGGTCCCCCGCCCAGACCGCCCCCTCCCAGAGGAAGACAGATCCAAGTACCGTGGACCCTGTGGGCAGAGCAGAGAGCAGCAGGTTTCTAGACAGCTGGAGCGAGCTCTTCCGAAGGTGAGAGCGTGGAGAGAGAGACGGAGGAGGAGGAGGGCCCAGCAAGGAGGACAGAGAGCCCCGACAGTGGAAGCATAGAGACCCAGGGGGCTGGGGCCGGGCCCGCGGGGAGACTCGCCCTAGCTGCCCCCTCCGGAGGGAGGTCCAGTCTACAGCGCCCCGTGCGGGGGCGGCTGGGACCGGCCTACCTTGGCCAACAGTGACAGTGTAGGGGCTGCGAGGGATGGGCATGCCAGCAAAGGTGACGTGCACCGTGTGGACGCCCTCCATGGTGGGCTGGTAGCTACAGCGGTATGTGCTGTCACCCCGGGCCTCCAGCTGAGTCTCCACAGCGCCTTTCTGTCCCGTGGGGTCCTGGATCACCACGTCCACCTCACCCGTGCCAGCTCCTGCCACGAGGCACCGGCTCAGGGCACAGGCCATTCCCGGGCCCCGGCAGCTTTCCCCTCAGACCCGCCGGCCTCAGGAACACCTCCTCACCGGCTGTGAAGATCTCAAAGTAGGTGGTCTTATTGGCGATGTTGCCACTGGGCTCCAGGCCGGGGCCCTGGGCGGTCACTTTGCTGGCGTCACCCTGGGACTTGTCCACATACACCTCGAAGGGACTCTTGGCAATATGCTGGCCGGCAAAGAGCACAGTGACCTGTCCCCGGGAGGGGCAGGCTGTGAGGGTGAGGTCTGGGCCTTCCGGCCGCCGCCTCCACCCGGCCTTCCCTGGGGCTTAGGGCTCACCTTGTGAGTCCCGGTCACCTCGGGGACATACCAGACCGAGAAGGTACGGTTCTTGTCATTATTGGCCGTCACCTTTGCCTGTGATGGGAAGGAGCAAGTGAGCCCTGCTCGGAAGAGAGACACTGCTGAGCCCACCCGCCACCTGCCAGGACCCCTACCTCCTCCTGGTGGCCGGCTGGGTCCTCCACGTACACCAGCACCTCCCCCTGGCCGGCGCTTCTGGTCTCCACCGTGAATTCTGCCCGCTTCTTCACCATGTTGCCCGTGGGCTCGATGCCTGCAGGGCAGGGTGAGGGAGCCGGGAGCCGTCAGGGTCGCCGCCGGGCCCCTGCACCCTTCCCTGCCACTGTCCCGCAGGCAGGCTCTGAATTGGGTGAATCGATCCCATGGGAACCCTGGCCCAGCACACAGCCTGACCTTGTGCCCCAGCTGCATTGTCGCCATGGGCCGGGCCTGGGTCTGCTTTCTGGGCCCCTCGCTCGGGGTTCCTGTGTTTCCCCTTCACTGGGCTATCTCTGTTTACAGCCAAGCAGCTGGGTCCTCCCTGTGGAACATGCTCCACCTTGCGCTGGTCACTCGGGAACTTCTAGCCAAGTGGCCAGTCCTGACCAGCCCCCAGCCCACTTCCTGGATTCTAAGGGGGCATTTGAGAACCTAGACCCTGTGTAACTCAGGTTGCCTAAGCCCTCCAAATCCTGCAGGAATGAGGTAAGCGCTCACAGCGTCCCTGGCCCCACTTCCTCACCTGGCCCATAGGCTCGGGCTTTCTTTGGGTTTAGTTTGGGCCTCAGGGGGGCCCCCGGCTTCAGCTTGGCCTTGGGGAACTGGGACAGGTAGGTCATGACGGAGTGCTCGTCTACATTGGGATCCACAATCTCCTCAGGCGTGATCACCTACCCCAGAGGGAAGATAGGACAGAAGCCGGTTGACCCTCCAAGCCTCAGGTTTCCAGGCCGTGACACACCTGCCCGCTGGGACCGCCATCCCCGGGGTGCCCCCCCCCCCCCGCACGGCGCCCCGAGCAGCCAGGCAGGGCCATACCTGAGGGATGCCCAGCCAGTCATCGGCCTGCTGCATGGCTTCCCTCGCGTTGTTCACAGGCTTGCTGGCGTCCCAGGAGTCCCAGTCAGGACACAGGCCTGTGATGCAAGGAAGGATGGGAGGGGAGGGGAGGGGCCCGCGGGCTCCCCCACGAGTGCCGCACCCCCTGCCTCAGTGCCCTGCCCCACACTCCGTTGCCCCTCACCTGGGGCACAGCTATCAACGAGGGCGCCCAGGGCCCTGCCGCTCTGCCAGTCCCGGCTGAAGTTGGTGATGGGGAGCTGCGGCAGCTTATTCTGAATCCAGCCCAGGAGCCGTTGCTTGGGCGTCTGCTTCTTGGCTTCCTCATCCTCCTCCTCATCCCACATGGGCATGGAGATGGAGTAGTGCAGGATCAGGGTCCAGATGAGGCCTAAGATCAGCTTCAGGTTCCCATCCACGATGGCCTTGCTGTCTGTAAGGGAGGCGAGTGGCGGCACTGAGCAGGCGGGTGGCCGAGCTCGGGCGTCCCTGTGCACGTGCACACAGGGCACCGGGCGCTCACAGGCAGCACGGGGGAGGGGGGTGATGGCAGGGCGGAGGGAGAGGCTCCCCGAGGGTGTGGGCTGTGGGTCATGCCCTCTCTGCCCAGGACTTCTGGGGACGGGGAGACACCCACTGACAGTGCAGAAACAGTGCAATGAAGGGTGTTGCTAGAAGCCCTTTGGGCTTGGGGACCCAGAGGAAGGACGGACGACAGACCCAAGCTGTAGGCAGAGCCCGGGGAGGCCTCTGGAAGAGCCCTTTCCTGATGGCACCTTGCAGCTGCCCGCCTCCAGAGTCTCCAAGGTATCGCACAGGACCAGCAGCCTGGCCCCAGTGGGCCTAGCTTCGAGAGACCCCCTGAGCCGACCTTGGCATGGGATGGGGGTGGAGGCGGAGGCAGAGGTGAGCTGGCCAGTGGGCCAGTTGGGAAAGAAAACCATTGCCTCAGGATGGTTGGGTGGGCCAAGGGCCGCACAGGACAGGGGAAGTGGAGGCGTTGGGCAAGGACCCTTTGTGTGGAGGATGTGAGCCCTGCCCCCACTTCCTCAGTGCCTTCCCCACCCCCACGGACCCAAACTGGGAGCAGACCAGGGAGGGACTGCAGAGAACACAAGAGACTGACTCACTGGGACCCAGCAGAGATGGCCTGCTACCCAGGGTGGTGGCCAGAACACACACCCGGGACCCCCTTCAACCAGCCCGAGGAGAAGGGCAGAGCTAGCGAGCCTGGGTGGGGCAGCCAGGGTCCAGCTTGGGAGCTGGGGTGGCAGAGGCCGTGGGTGGGGTGCCTGCTTCCTGCTGCCTCAGCAGGGCCTGCGGGCAGCTGCCTGGCCCCCTCACCATCTAACGGTCCCCTGGGCCTCGGGTGGGTGGCTGCCAAACTCACCACAGGGGAAGTGGTTAGGGCAGGCACCCGGCACCCAGTCACCATAGCAACCCCTCCAGGCTCAGGGCCCCACCCAAGGCACTTCTGGGTCTCAGATTCCTAAGGGGTGGGGCCCTGAAAAGAGGAGGGCTCCCTGAGAGCCACGGGAGTCCTGCACCCCCATCAAAATCAGGAGAAAATACTTGTCTGATGAGTCAACCGGAGGGTGGGAAGAAGGGGCTGGACACACGAAAAGGACCAGCAGTGGCAGGCAGCCTCTGAATCCAGCGGGCAGGGCCTCGAGGACCAGCTGAGCCACGCAAAGCAAAGCTGCCTCCTCACTCCCAGACTAAGGTGTCCTAGCTCTGTACCCCTGCCTTGTTCTGTCCCCAAACAGCAAGTGGCCGTGGTGGAGGAGGGACAGGCTAGGGGCGACTGGAAGGTTGGGAGAAGACGAAGGGCACGGGACTAGCCAGGGCTTCCCACCAAGCCCCAGCCTCAAGTACTGCTCTGACTTAGGAGGGGACACACAAGGCCAAGCTCATCAATCAGCCTTAGTAGGTGGGGCTGGCCTCAGCCTTTCTCATCCCCCTCCCTTACAAAAGAGGGAGGGAAGAAGCAGGGTCGGGGTTGGGAGACAGCCCGGTTGGATGGCCCCGCCCCATCCCACCCCCTTTCCCCAGCCCCCAGGGCTAGCCTGCCCCCTCCCTCCCCTAATCACTGCCGCTTTCCAACATTTTTTTGCCTTATATGGCAAAGCTCTGGGAACTAGGCCTGCTCCAGCCAGCTCACAAGAGGAGGAGAAGAAGAAGGGAGGAGGGCGGAGGAGACCCCCCCAGACAGCTGGGGTGTGGCCTGCCTCCCCACATCCGGCTGCCCCCCCACCCAAGGCTCAGAGATGACTCAGCTTGGCTAGACAGAGGCTGGGACTGAGGGGTGGGCCTCCTCCGTCCTCGACTGGCATTCCAAAGAAAGAGGTGGGGCCCTAGAGACCTGCCCTCTGAGAGGTTGGGGGCACCTGAGTCTCCGTCCCTCAGACGGAGGCTCAGCAAGGACTGAGGCCGTAGGGACAACTAGAAGAATTGTAAAGAAAAGAAAGCTTTCCTTCTCTCGCTGCAACACGCTGCCCCAAAGTCAGCCACCAGTTCTGGTGACTGTCCCTGAGTGGCCCGCATCTTGAGAAACCGCAGTGGGGCCACAGCCGCAGCCGCACTGGGATGCTGCAGTAGGTGCGGTCAACGCTGGCCTCACCCGTCCAGTGACACGGACACTAGGTTGGCGGTGAGCCCAGTGTACACTCTAGTACCTCCCAACCAACTCCTGCATTCTAGGTACCAGAAAGCAAGTTTTAAATGGAAGCAAGAGTTTGTCCCAAGCTCAAACAGTAACTTGGAGTGTAAGTAGACTACAAACCGGCTACGGGCTGGCTCATCTCAGGTGCCCTGTGACTGGCTATGGTCCTCTGTGGCCCCAAGTCTCCCGAGAGGAGCTCTAAACTGAGGGTTGGAGCCATCTCTAATGGAAGGACCCATCTCCCAAGGCCAAAAGAAGCCAAGACCTGCAGACAATGGGGCCCACGAGCTCCAATATCCTGTTTAGGAACTACAGGAGCGTCTGAAGGCCAGACAGCCCCTCTGTAAACCGCTGAAGGGGGGGCGTTCAAGAGCCTGAGACTCCCCCTCCTCAGGGATGGGGCACTGGGCACGGGGCCAGAGCCGGGCCAGTGTCCGCCTTCCACAGGCCCTCTCCCACCACGGGCTCAGTGGTGGGGGCGCGGCCTGCAGAGGATGTGAGATCAGCCTGGGCGCGGGCCAGCCGGGGTGCGGCGGGCGGGGGCGCGTAGCGGTCTGCATGCCTGGCCGCTCTGCCAGCGCGCCTTTGTTCTCGAGGCCTGCGCGCTGGAGCCCGGCGGCCGGCGGCCGGGGGGCAGCGCCGCGGCTTGGGAGGGGGTGGTGGCGGCTGGGAGGGGTAGGCCTGGGAAAGAGGGGAGAACGCGTGGAGCCCCCGCCCTCGACCTCCCGGTGCCGCAGGGGCGACCCGCGCCCTCACCAATGGACACGAGCTTGATGCTCTCTCGATCCAGGAACTCGAGCGCCACCGACACGTTCTCCAGCTGCATCTGGCGGAAGGTGGGCCTCTGGTTGTGCTTGCGGTGCATCTTCTTCTGGCTGAGCACCTCCAGCAGTGCGATGAGCCGCAGCCCATCGCTCAGGTCCGTCTGCAGGTTGGCGATGCGCTTGCTCACGCACTTGAGGTGCTCGTTGCACCAGCGCGTGAACGTGTTCTGCTGGATTTTCTTCCACGGCGCGTCCTCCGCCAGGTCCTTCTCGGTGGCCGGCATCTCGGCGTCCCGCGTGTCGGTACCGCCGCCCGGAGCCGCGCCTGCCGCGCTCTGGCCCGCCCGGGAGTGGGAGCTACTCATTTTGAGGCGCGAGGAACCGAGGGGCGGTGCTGCAGACTAGGCGAGGGGACGGCCCTTTAATTAAAGTCGCAGGCACCTCGGCACACGCAAGGCGAGGCAGACAACGGGGATCGTGCTGCGGAGAGAGCGAGCCCTTTAAATGCAGGTGGGGGAGGGTTCCGTGGAGGGCGGAGCCATAGCGGGGCGGGGCCCCGGGGTGGGGCTTTGGGCCGCACCCGCCCCGCCCCGCCCGTCGGAATGCCCCCTTCAGCCCCCAGTCCCGTCAGTTCCGACCCAACTCCAAGGCCCTGGGGATGGGTCTTTGGGCCCTGAAGGGGGCGAGGACGCGCCTTCGCCTCATGGCCTCGCACCACCGCTGCAGGAAATGCTGCAACAAGGGAAGGGTGAACAGCGTCTGGCGCTGTACCACTGACCGCCAGCGGGCAGGCCATACAAGGGACTTCCCTTCCCCAAGGCCCCAGCGGAGGAGTGGGTGTCGGGTGGGGTGGGGTGGCTCCTCCTCCCCGAGTCACGTGGGCTCCGACCCCTCAGCCCCCGAAGACCTCCGGCCCCCTCCCTACCCGGGACTCCTGTGCCTGGGGTTCCCCCACCCGCCGCCCCTGCAGCAGCGGGAAGGGACCCGATCCTAAGAGCGAGCCCTTGGAGAGCGCGGGTCCCAGGCCCGGCGCTGCTGCCAGCGCTTCACGCCCGTGCCCCACGCCAGGGAAGCGGCCGCTCCAGAACCCCTGTGCCAGGCCCGCCTTCCCGCTCTACGCGATCCCGGCCTGCGCACCTGCGCCCGCCGTCCCGCGGTCCCCACCGCCTCCCTCCCTCCCCACTCCACTCGGGAGGAAATGGGGCACTGGGCCAGGAGCAAGCAGCCTTGCGAAGGACTGGGCGTGCCAATGGGCACTGGCAGAGGGCCGAGTGAGGCACGCAGACGGCGGGTGTACGCCTGACCCACCATGCCATCCACCTGGGGCGCTGGGGGTTTTCTCTCTTGTTGGAATGCCTGCCCCCCTGGTCGCCCCAGGAGGCAGCCTGGCAGGCGCTTGGCTGGCTCTGAGTACTTGGGTCTGGGTGGGCTTCAGGCCCCGTGGCAGCGCAGAGGGGGCCCCCAAAGACAGCGATCCAGGGTCCTGGTGTGGGCGAACCATGGAGGGCTTCAAGGGCAATGGGGAGCTATTCACTCAAGATCAGTTTTCTGGTAGATTACTCTGGAGACAGTGGGGAGGCTGCTGTAGGGAGATAGACACCAGCAAAGGCACAGGGGCAAGAGGCCTGCTGGGGACCCTCACTGCCACCCTCTTTGGTCTAGAGACCAGCCTACGAGGGCTCCTCCCAGTCCTGTGCACCTCCACTCTGCAGCGTGTTGTCTTCTCTCAAGAAAGCCATGCCTCCTCCTGCGCGCTTGTAAGACTGAGCTGCACACTCACAGTATTTATCTCCTGAAGACCAGGGCAGGAGGAGGCCCTGGGTCAGCCAGCAGGTCGTGCCCAAATATGGTTGACTCCGAAGTAGCCCCTGGATGTCTGCATTACCCGCGGTGGGGCTGCAGTCCCAGTCAGCATCTCCCCCTGCCCTCTGGCACGCTCTCTCTCGGGGTGCCTGTCACCCTATTGGGTTTTCCAGCCTGAGGCCCACATCACATGCGCTCTTCCCTCTCCCGACCACTTTCAGACGCGTTTGCACAAAACTCCATGCCACGGTGTCTGGGACCTGGGCTGGAAGTGGCAGTGAGAGCTGTAAAGAGGGAGCCCATATGGTCCCCTCCCTACCAGGCACCTTCAGGACAATATGAGATTTGTCCTGGTCCGTCCCCATGCAAGTTCCTAAGGACAGAATAACTGGAAAAATGGATTTTCTCTCCACTAACTGCCATCCCACTGGGTCATCTGTGTTCATTCTCTAATCTTCAGAGACCCGGCAAACTAAGTCAGCACAACTGATCTGGAGTCAGTCCCGGCAGAAATGGCGACAGAAGCTGGGTAACAGGCTTCCAGCCCTAGGCTTTCCCTATTTGTGGGGGAGACCAGGGAGGGGAGTGTAGAGGGTGCTTGACCCCAGGAAACATAGTATCACCACCAGATGGCGCCCCATCTCAAAGCCCCCAGATCGGGCAGCCCTTGGAAGCCAAAATCCAGCTCTTTCATATTTTCCCTTATTTGGAGTAGATTCTTGGACGTTAGACACACCCCGCCCCCCACCCCACCCCTGGCCCTCAGACCCCAGGCCAGGTCCTCCCACAGGGGCGCTTCGGCTGGTACGGAAAGCTGCAGGCCTGCACGGTGAAGAGAGACCTGGGCTGGAAAGGCAAGTCCAGGTGCGGCAGGTGAGGACACCCCTTGACCGTGTGGCCTGGAGCGCATGGAGGTGGACCAGCCAGTGGACTTCACCTACTTTTCCTGGACCCAGCCGGCACGGGAGTCTGGGAATGTTGCTGCTCACATCCTGACTTGCGGTGAACATCCAGCTCAGAGCCAACCTGGGATAGGGCCCAACCGGGGAATCCGGCCCGTAGGAGGAGCCCCTGCCGCCTGTGCCTGGCCACACCCCTGCCCCAGCCCCCATGGAGCGCAGCAGCCCAGGAACAAGCTCCCCCTAACCCAAGGCAGCTGGTGCCCTAAGGACTGTGCCAGCGTCGACCCCACTATTTCCCTCCCGGGGTTCATACTGGCTGCGAAGTGACCACTCAGTCTCAGCCCATGCAATGTCCTGGCTCTTGGGAGCCCTTCTTTCCCAGTAACGCAGTGCTAGCTCATGGGCACCCACTTAGTCTGTGTCCTACCAAACACTCAGACACCGTCCCTCTGACGGACCTCTATGACCCAGGGCTCCCACACTCCTGGGAACCGGCACAGATTCACGGGTGAACTAGGGAGGGCAGCCCCTGGGCACCGCATTCCCAAGTTCACTTCCAGCTCCGCACGGCTCGGGCGCGGTGCGCGCCGGCGCCCGCGGTCTTGGCGCCTCTCCGCCCTCCTTTGCCACCCCCGTTCCCCGTCTGCAAGCTGCGCGGTGACCGTCTCGCGCCGAGGCCTCACCTGCTCTCGCCGTGGGCGGCCCGCGACTGCGGGGGTGGCGCCGGGTTCGCCTA
>NC_043717.1:110358343-110369189 GCF_006229205.1 Suricata suricatta
CGCCCGGCCCGGCGAGAAAGCCTTAATTGGTAAAATCGCCCAGGAGCCGGGGGGCGGGGGCGCGCCGCGAGCTCAAGCGCCTGGTCCGCCCGGCGACGCCGCCACCCCCCACCCCCGATGAGCTCACCACCCAGCGAGGTCCGCCTGGGGGTGGGGGTGCCTGCCTCAAGATCCCGCGGGGTCTACGGGGCCCACATCTCAGCTCAGCGGGAAAGGCCCCTCCCTCCAGGGAGCCACCGCCCACAGTCACGGCCCCCTGCGTTTGCCCAAAGCCTGGGCTGGCCGGGCAGGTTGGATTCTGTCCCCGGGGCGGGGGCGGACCACAGTCCGCTGCAGGTGTTCACTGAGCTCCTACCACTGGCAAGGCCACAGTGGGGCAGAGACCCGAGCCCCTTGCCGAGCAAGCATCCCGCTGCCACCGATTTGGCCCCTGCTGGCACGATTAGGTGTGGTCCCGAAGTCTGCAAGTGCCCAGTGCAGTGCAGCCCAAGAGCCAAGTATCGGGGAACTGGGTGGGCACAGATCTGCTCCGGCACCGCCAGGCTCCTCTTCCTCTTCTAAACGCCTGTTGCATGGTGGCTTCAGATTCAGCTCCAGTGTCACTTCCTTGGGCAAGGCCACACAAAGCAGTGTTGTGTTAACATTTTGCCCACAAAACCCAATACGACCTACATTTTACAGCTTGCGTGTGCAAGAGGGCATGCACACCCACACAGACTGGCTCAAGTAACTGAAAGAAACACTTCACAAAATGAAACTTCTCTGTACTACCTGAAAAGCACTCTGATATTTTGTATTCCATTCTACTTCATTAAAAGAGAAAGAGCGAGGCGCCTGGGTGGCTCAGTCATTTAGGCATCTGGCTCTTGGTTTCGGCTCAGGTCGTGATCTCACTGTTCATGAGTTTGAGCCCCACATCAGACTTCGTGCTGACAGCCTGGAGCCTGCTTGGGACTCTCTCGCTCCCTCTCTCTCAAAATAAATAAACATTTAAAAGAGAGATAAAGAAAAGAAGAGACGCAGAAAGACGTTGGTCATACCCACTACATGAATTTGGCTATTCATCGACAGTTTAACACTAACAGCAAGGCGCTGATCGTCCTCCAGACCTCCCTGCATTCGTCGCCACCTTTGCTGGCTCCACTGGCAATGACCTTCCACCTTGACCCACAGTGGGATCTCTCAGCAGTGCCAGGGTCTCCTGCTGCTCCTTCTGGTGGGTAACCCTTCCCCCTCTGCCACTGCTGGGGAGAGCTGTGTGTTTTTTTCACTTGATAGATGAGCCTGGATGACCAGCATGAATGCAGGCGTGTGAGGTGGCTGCGTCGGGGCTTATGGCCAAGACTGTCTTTCAAGGATGGAAACCCACCCTACCACCCACATTGTGATGTTGGGGCCCACGAAGGAAGCTATGGCCATGCGGCTGGACCTTGGGCCCCCCACATCCATTTGAATCCTCGTGTTACACTACTGCCTTCCTCCTCCTCCATACACAACTCAGCATGACCCAGAGAGACAGGCAGCTCTTGGTCTCTGCTTCCTCCAGGCTTAGGGGAAGCGAAGGTTTGTATGCCACCTGCTGTTCTCTGCTGAAGTTTTCATATCGATTTTAACCATCTTCCACATACTTATTTTGACAATAGTATTGACCTTATGACTTTTGTTACTATCTGAGCATTGTTTCAAAGTATTTGAATACCACTAGGTAAAGCCCAAAGTATCTTTAACATCTTCGAAAAGTTTAGTTTTGTATCAAACGAAAGTATCAAGAAAATTCTGATCTTAAAATGTTAAATAGCTCGTTGAACAATTATCCCCTTGGACACGGAAGCTGAGAAATGTACTTGTGTTGATATTTTCCCTTGTAACTTTCAATCCTGCTGGGACTGCAGGTTATACAGTACACCGCTTAGAAGCCCTTCCCATCCTTAAAAGAGAAACGGTCTCATTCTTGACCTGGAATCAGTGGCTCCCTAGCCCTGCTCACCCGGGCTGTGGTTCCAGAGAAATTCCTCCTCTTCTTTACCTCTGCACACCCTTCCCAGAAAGACTCTGCTGGAGGCCCAAGATTTCCCCCAACAGCCCCTGTGATGACTCAGAACACCCCAGACTGTCCAGGTCACTGCCCCGAGAACTAAATACTAGCTGTGGGGATGTCCATAATGGAACTGCTGCACTAGAAGTCCATGGGAAGTCACCTCCCTCTCTAGGCCCCCAATTCCTCCTCTGTGTGATGGAGTGATGCAGAGGGGCTCCCAGCTCCGAAGATCAAGGGCTTGCCTTGTTTCTGGTGGTCTGGAATAGACCTGCACTGCAGTGGGACTGGACCGGGGCAGCAGGTGCCCACGAGGTGGGTGCAGGGGAAAGTCACAGTTCAGCCTCCTGGTGCCATCCGTGATGGGACTATAGAGAGGGGCAGTAGGTGGGACATAAAAGGCAGAGTGCCGAGGCAGGTGCCGGGGGAAGGGGTGTTCCTTGGGGAGAGAGCAAACCTAGAATTCCTTGACCTCATAAGGAAACAGCTTGGATCCCTATGGGGAGGGGTGGCGTGGCGGAGGACTGAGCCTCTGGGACAGGGGCCAGCACTGCAGAAGAAGGCTTGGAGAGGTACGCGGGAATCTGACCTTGCCAAAACTCAAAATTCCATGAGGCAGCCTCTGAGCGTCTCAAGCCCAAATGCCATGTCTTTCCTTGCTCTGGAAGCCGAGCAGCAAGCCCCTGCCCAGGCTCTCCCCTAGCCACTGCCATGCATTTGTCTGGGGACCCACACACCTCCTCCTCTGCCTATTTCGGGAGACAGAGCAGGCTTTGCCTGTACTCAAAAACCCAGCCAAGCAGCAACTCTTCAGAGGGTCCTTGTGCGTGGTCACATCAGGACCACATCTCTTCACCACTCCGTGTGTGGCTACCTCTTCTCCACCCCATGACTCACAGAGAACTGGTCTGTGACCCTGACCAGCTGGACCTAGTAGCCTGGGTTTGACCAGAGCTCTTTAATTTGTCACCAGCTGTCATCTGACATCAGACACAACACCTCCTCTCCCTATGCTCGCAGTTCCCGGCCTGCCTAGGGAAGGGCACAGCAGTTGGACCCACTGCCACAACTCCGTGAGTTGGCTTCATTCACAATAGGATCCTTACCTACTTTCCAATCTCCCCAGGGACAGCTCTTTATTGACCAAGGCCCTCACCATTTCCTCATGGCAGTCCACGCTCTTCCACAGGCCTTGAAGCCCTCCATGGTTCGCCCACACCAGGACCCTGGATCGCTGTCTTTGGGGGCCCCCTCTGCGCTGCCACGGGGCCTGAAGCCCACCCAGACCCAAGTACTCAGAGCCAGCCAAGCGCCTGCCAGGCTGCCTCCTGGGGCGACCAGGGGGGCAGGCATTCCAACAAGAGAGAAAACCCCCAGCGCCCCAGGTGGATGGCATGGTGGGTCAGGCGTACACCCGCCGTCTGCGCGCCTCACTCGGCCCTTTGCCAGTGCCCATTGGCACGCCCAGTCCTTCGCAAGGCTGCTTGCTCCTGGAGTGCGGGCGGCCTCCTGGCCCAGTGCCCCATTTCCTCCCGAGTGGAGTGGGGAGGGAGGGAGGCGGTGGGGACCGCGGGACGGCGGGCGCAGGTGCGCAGGCCGGGATCGCGTAGAGCGGGAAGGCGGGCCTGGCACAGGGGTTCTGGAGCGGCCGCTTCCCTGGCGTGGGGCACGGGCGTGAAGCGCTGGCAGCAGCGCCGGGCCTGGGACCCGCGCTCTCCAAGGGCTCGCTCTTAGGATCGGGTCCCTTCCCGCTGCTGCAGGGGCGGCGGGTCGGGGAACCCCAGGCACAGGAGTCCCGGGTAGGGAGGGGGCTGGGGGGCCGTGGGGGCTGAGGGGGCCGGGGGAGGGGGGTGGTGCGGGGGATGCGGGGACAGGACGGAGCCCACGTGACTCGGGGAGCGCGAGCCACGCCTAGCGCCTCGGTCCCGCGTGGCTTTCCTGTCCTGGCCGGTTTCTGCCGGTTCGATTTGCGTAGGCCCCCCCCCCCATACCTCCTCCCTTCTGGCCGTGACACACTAGCCGGTGACGCCTCTGCCGCTGACCCCGCCCCGCTCCCACGTCTCGACGAGCCCACGCTCTCTCCCTTCACGCGCAGGCCCAGCTCCCCTCTCAACTCCCTACGGAACCCGCCAGTGGGTGGTGTCTCCAGGCTCGCTGGCCCCGCCCCCTTCCTGGGGCGCGCGGCCCCGCCCCTTCCCGCGGCCGGTCGGGCATGCGCAGTCCAGGCTTCTGCGCACGCCCCGCCCCCCTTTGCCTCTAGCCTATCCCGCCCGTTTGTGGCGTCAGGGCTCCTCAGGCCCGCCCCGCCTGCTCCCAAGGCCCAACGGATCCGCACCCATTGCTGCTCGCGCTCCGGCCCCGCCCCGCACAGCGCGCGGCGTCAACAGAGCCGGCGACTGTGACGCGGGCGTGACGCGGGCATGACGTGAGTGCCGCCGCTCCCGAGGCACTCTCTCTGTCCCCGCCGCGCTCTGAGGCAGCTGTGTCTCGGCCCGCGTCGCCAGGCTCCGGGCCGCCCCCGGGTCCCCGCCGCCCGCCATGGACGACTACGCGGGCCTGTCGGACGCTGAGCTGGCTGCGGTCCTGCGCCAGTACAACATCCCGCACGGGCCTGTCGTGGGTACGCGGCGGCGGCAAGCGGATCCCCTCCCCGCCCGCCCCCGGGCTCCCGGCCCGCGCCCCTGACCGCCCCGTGTCCCGTGTCTGTCCAGGTTCCACCCGCAAGCTCTACGAAAAGAAAATCTTCGAGTACGAGACCCAGAGGCGGAGGCTCTCGCCCCCGGACTCGTCCGCATCATCTTTCACCTATCGGTTCTCGGGTGAGGCCCCCGCCCCAGGGCTCCACCTGGTTTTCCGGGGGGACGGGGCTTGGGCGCCAGGGAGGCCGGGGTCGGATGGGTGCGGCAGGGGCGCCGGCCGGGAGGAACGGGCACTGGGGGAAGGGAGAGGAGCCTCGGGGGCAAATGGTCCCGCCCCCCCCCCCCCCGCCCCATTCAGACTTAGACTCGTCCTCGGTGGACTCGGATATGTACGATCTGCCCAAGAAAGAGGACGCCTTACTCTACCAGAGCAGAGGTAAGGCCGGGGTGGGCCGGGCACCCAGCCACCTTTCTTGCACTCCCTCGGGGACCCTGGGGTGGGGGGGAGCGGGGGACCTGAGATCTCAACCCCCGTCATCCTCAGCAGCTCTAGAGGGGCGAAACGATGCCACAGGCCCCCAGATGGGATTTAGATTAGGGCCACTGGGCGGAGGGGGAGACCCTGCCGTCCCCTCTGCTACCGCTGGCCCCCACCCTTTCCCAAGGCTATGGTGATAACTACTACGAGGCAACCTACTTGAGCACCAGGACTTACCGGGAGCCTGAGTCTGTGGGTGCCTCGAAGAGATTCTGCCAGCCCTCAACCTCACTCTCGGACGCCGACACCTTTCACCACCAGGTGAGCTGGCTGTTGAGCACTTAGGTGCGACCTGAGGGCTCATAGCTGCGTTCGGATGAAATGGGGGCTGCTGGGTGCAAACGGTGGCTCCCGTGCCTCCAGAGAGGTGTGGTCCGCAGCTGCCTTCCTGGTCAGGACCGGCCTTTGGGGGGCTGTCAGAACTGTTAAGAATAGAGCACTTGTGGGGCGCCTGGGTGGCTCAGTTGGTTAAGCATCCAACTTTGGCTCAGGTCATGATGTCACAGTTTGTGGGTTCAAGCCCCTTGTCAGGCTCTGTGGTGACAACTCTGAGCCTGGAGGCCGCTTTGGATTCTGTGTCTGTCTCTCTCTCTCTCTCTCTCTCACTCCCTCCTCCCTTCCTTCAAAAATAAGTAAACATTGAAAAAAAAAAAAACAGACTAGAGCACTTGAGACATGCCTTAAGGGCACCCTGGTCTGGGATCTAGCTTTGAGCTCTTTCTCAGAACCTTGGAGCAGAACATAAAGTGCAGGCAGCCAGGACATTTGGGGAGCAAGCGACAAAGCCCTAGAGATACAAGGCTTGGAACTCAGTAGAGTCCCAGGAGGGGTAGCGTCTGGGCCTTTAAGCACCGATCAGAATAGGCCAGCTGTGGAAGCTCGGAGCGAGGGATGGGACAGGCGGCACTGACCCCGCCTGTCAGTCCCCTTTCCTGATTCTCACCTACAGGTGCGGGATGAGAGTCTCTTCTCTCCTGAAGAGGAGAGCAAGGACGGGTGAGTAGGAAGGAGGGCCAGGCACTGGGGCTGATCAGACGCCCCGGCCATCATGGCTCATCCACTCCCCTCCGCTCCCCCCCTTAGGGAGCGCCCCTCCTACAGCCAGGACAGCGCCTACCAGAGCATCGTGCACTACCGCCCTGCTCCCAACGCATCCAGAGGCTCCCTGGGCTTGGCCTATTACCCCACCTCCTCCTCCACCTCTTCCATGTCCTCAGCTTCATCCTTCCCGACCTCGTGGCTCACCCGTCGTGCCATCCGGCCAGAAAAGCAGGCCCCGGGGGCTGGTCTGGGCCAGGACCGCCAGGTCCCTCTCTGGGGCCAGCTGCTTCTGTTCCTGGGCCTTGCTGCCTTCCTGCTCTTTGTCTACCACGCCTTGCAGGCCAGCAATGGCAGTCCCTTCTGGATAAAGCCCTGAGGGTCTGGCTTCACGGCCACCTGCTCTCAGACGTTTTGGCTGGCTGCCTTAGTAGTGTTTGCTGGGGGAGGGGGTGGGTGGGGGCTTTTTTGTGTGTTCCAGCTTGTGAGTCTCGGCCTGGCCCTTGTGCCAGGCTCCTCTGGACCCTTCTGGATCCTGCTTGCCTTTGACCCTTCGGGCCCAGCAGGGCAAGACTCTTCTCCCAGAGGAGAACATGGTTGTCGTCGTTGCATGCCTCCTGTCCGTTGTCATCTCGTTGGGGGGATTAACCAAAAGCCACCCTGACTTTGTTTTCGTGGACACACAATAAAAAGACCATTTATTTTTAACGCGTGGGCTCTTTCTGCTGGGTATGGGTGGGGCTCCCCTGGCCGGGGGTCTCCAGAGTTGGCATCTGGCTTTGTTGCTTCTCCCTTTTTGCTTTGGCGTTGGGGTAGGGATCGCACACTACCCGTAGGCATGTTTGTGCTTGCAGGGTTCCTGACCCCTTCCCCAAAGCTGCTGTAACTACTTAGGACAATAACTGTGCCACTACCACGGGGCACGGAGAGCCCACTTAGAAATGCAGGCGGGGGTACACGCCCAGTGCTACTTACAGATGCTTTAACTGCGAAGCGCTGACGACCGGCCTCAGCAGCCGAGGGCCGGACTGGAGTCTGTGTGCTGGGGTCTCTCCCCCCAGGCTGGCGGTGGGGCTCCTGCACGCGCGCCGAGTCGCCTCCTGGCTTCCGCCCGGTCCAGCCCCTCACGTGGCCATGCTGTTGCTTAGCGCCAAGCTTCCTGCGGGGGTGGGGGTATTTCATAGTCTTCAAAGTTTACACACATATATATACATCTTTTAAGGATTTCATACACCCAACGTGGGGCTTGAATTTATAACCCTGAGATTGAGCGTCCGTAGAGCACTCTACCAACTGAGCCAGCCAGGAGCCCCAAAGTTTACCTATATTTTATTTATTTACCTATTTTTAAAAGAGAGAGCACAAGTCAGGGAGTGGAGGGAGAGGGGAGAGAGAATCTCCAGCAGGCTCCACACTCAGCATGGAGCCCAAATCAGGACTCCACGACTCTGGGATCAAGACCTGAGCCAAAATCAGGAGTTGGATGTTCAACCGTCTGAGCCACCCAGGTGCCCCTACATACAGTTTTTAAAGCAAGCGCTTAGGAGACCCTGGGTACCGCGCTGCGCTGCCAGCTGGGGGGGGTGGAGGCACTCCAAGCACTCAGGTGGCCTCGCAGAGGCAGATCCCCCAACGGCAGGGTGGGGCCGGGCATCCGTCCCTCACCTCTGAGCAGCTCCTTGCTTGGGCAGGAGGATCTTGGATCAGGGCTGGAAATGGGATCCCCCTGCCCCTTGCTCCTGGCCATTTCTTCTTCCGGCATGCTAGCCTTTCTCCCACATGTGTGTGTGTTTTCTTAACAGCGTACATTTAGAATTTGTGGAACAAAATGAAAGAAATGAATACTTTCTCTTTTTCTCACCACCCCCACTGCCTCAGCCTCCCTGGTTTGCTCCAAGCCACTCCCACCCCGGCTCACCACCACCTCCTCCCTCCCTCCCCTGCTGGGGCCCAGCCACTTTTGGTGAGGACTCCCCAGGCTCCCTGCCTCTGCCCCTTGCTGTCCCAGTGCCAGCGCCTGGCTGAGACCTGGTTGCTCCATGGTGAGCGGTGGGCATGGACACAAGACCGTGCCTCCTCCCTGATGACCAAAGGGCCTGATGGTCAGATCAGTGAGCCTACGTCAGGTCATCGGTGCACCAGGAACCCCGAGGGGCACAGTGATGCAACTTTCATCAACTGATCTCCAATCAAGTGCTTTGAGGGATGCCTGGGGGGGGCTCGGTCGGTTGGGTGTCTGACTTCGGCTCAGGTCATGATCTCAAGGTTCGTGGGTTCAGGTCCAGCTTGGGTCTCTGTGCTGACAGCTCAGAGCCTGGAGCCTGCTTTGGATTCTGTGTCTCCCTTTCTCCCTCCCCTGATCACACTGTCTCTCTCTGTCTCTCAAAAATAAATAAATGTGGGGGCGCCTGGGTGGCTCAGTCGGTTGACCGACTGGCTTTGGCTCAGGTCATGATCTCGCCATTCGTGGGTTCGAGCCCCGCGTCAGGCTCTGTGCTAATGGCTCAGAGCCTGGAACCTGCTTCAGATTCTGTGTCTCCCCCTCTTTCTGACCCTCCCCTGCTCATGCTGCCTCTCTCTCTCTCTCAAAAATAAATAAAACATTTAAAAAAATTAAAAAATAATAAATGTTAAAAATTAAAAAAAAAAAGTGCATTGAGAGGGGGGCCTGACCCTGCCTGGGGGCGCAGCTGCCCCACAGGCACTCAGCACCCGGGCAGAGAGGTAAGTGAAGCCTAGCGGGCCCAACACAGGGCCTGGGTGTGTGACGACCCTCTCTAGGCCTCTATCTGTCGCAGGAAAGGGGGAGACAAGGTGTGCTTGGTACCCACTGTGGTTTCTCGGAGGAGAGAAGAGAGGAGAGGGAGGGAACGGTTCTGCCCATGTGATGCCATCTCCCCGTTTCCATTCATTTATTCCCCAAAGACAACCTGCACTCACCTCCATGTGCCAGGTAGAGAATTGCTGAGGACTCCCCCTTTGAGCCTCCTGCCCTAGAGCTCAGAGACACCCCTGTCATAGAGAGTCTCGGTAGCTTGGGAGGCTACTGGGCCTTCCCCAGGACTCCACCTCAAGCTTGGCCCTTGCGTACCCCCACACCTCTCCCAGTGCTCGGAAGGCTCTGGGCCCCCGCGTACTATCGCACCCTTCTGTAGCAGGCACCCGAGTGCTCTCTGCTGTTCTAGGGGCCCTGAGCCTAAGGCTGGTGATGGCTCCATGTGGCCCTGCTGGAGCACCGCACTTTAAGGCCTCCTCTTAGTGCTCTCTAGGACTCTCGGACCACCTCTGGGAAAGCTCCCACAGGCCCCGCCTCCTGAAAGTAGCCTAGGACTCCGGAGTCGGCACACCAGGGCAGCTGGGGTTCCAGGATTCCCACTACCCAACAGCTCACCATCCTCTTTCCCCTTCCAAGAGTTCCTGAGGTGGCCAGAGGCACATCAGGGGGGCAGTAGCTGCCTGCGGTCCAGGGCACAGTGGCTGTGCTGGCACAGGGGTGTCACCCTGCTGGGGAAGGAGAGGCCCTGGCACCGGGAGACATCAGCAGCACCCCAGGGCAGGGACAGGGAGGAGTGCCCTACAGACTTGGCCTGGAAGCAGTGCTCCTGACCCTGACCCTCCAGCACGGGCGCCTGATATGTCAGGGGGAAGAAGAGGACCGCACTGGGCAGACCTGGGGCTGTGCCTGGCCTGCCCCACCGCCCCGCAGCACAGGCACTAAGCAACTGCAGCCAGAAAGGGCGGCTACCGGGCCACGTGGTCCGAGCACTGAACAGCTGTCCCCCCAAAGACTCCAGTTCAAGGGGTGCACAGTCTGTGCCTCCATGAGCAGAAACTACCCCAGTATTAGACCTTTCTCTCCTGAAGCAAGTCACGGAGTGAAACCCATGGACACAAACAGAGATGGTGAATGGGTTTTATTTTAGTTTGGCCAAACGGCCCCCCGCAACTGGTGGCAAAACCTCAGGAGAGCCTGCCACCAAACTGAAGCTTAGGGGTTGTACAGGTGATGGCAAAGAAGAAAAGGTCATTTCTGAGGTAATCAATCAGAGGTCCACAGGGGAAGTGAAGCAGGTGCACAGAAGGGAGAACTTTGCAGTTAAAGGGTGGGATCTAGCAACAGTATGGTAGAATCTAGCAACAGTATGGTAGAATCTAGCAACAGTATGGTAGAATCTAGCAACAGTATGGTAGAATCTAGCAACAGTATCTTAGAAAACAAATTAACCTTTAAGTTATAAATAATGGGTTACATCTCAGGACTTCCAGACTTAATTTCCCAACCATTAATTGTTCAAGCAGCAAAGGGTTGGAGAGTGAAACAACGGTTGGCATTTTTCCATTAGGCTCAGCTTGACCTGTGAAGGGTCTTACACCAGGCCTTAAGATGCTAAAGGATGGAAAAGTGGCCCTACATCCTGACTGTTCTGGAAATGGGCGGGGCTGCCACGCTAGGCGCCCTGGGGCCAGTCCCTGGAGACACCGCCCACGCAAGGCAGGCGGCACCCAGGTGAATGAAGTCAGGCCCCACCACTTCTGCTGGGCATGCTGGCCAGGGCACCCACAGAAGAACAGCTCCAGAGCTGAGACAGATGAGCT
>NC_043717.1:110369289-110370800 GCF_006229205.1 Suricata suricatta
GCAAGGGTTGCCGTGATGAAAATCTAACGCCCGCGAACACTGTGGGTTACAGAATCCCAAAGTCCACTGAATTCCCAGCCTCTCTGCGTTCCTCGTGTCAAGGGTATGGCCGTGGCTGCAGGAGTGTGGTCCTGAAACCTGGAACTGGGCCTTGTGCTCGGCCTCAGTGGAAGCTGCGCATCCGGATGCCACCAGTCCCCCTAGCCCCGCATTGCCATGGAAGTAGCTGCCTTCCTGTGTCTTAGGGACTGGTGTTCTGTTGCTAGAAAAACGTGTCATTATCCTATGTGGCTTGGTGCCTTGCAATGCAATTTATGTTGTCCTTGAGACCCTGTGTAACATCCTGTTTGTCATTCAGCCCACAATTATAGTGCAGTCAGTATGCTCCATGCGATGAAGCCTGCCCATGAGGCCATAGCTCACACAGCAATACATTTCCGAGGTGTAACTGAGATCGAACAGATTAATCTTATTTGAAAATTTGTGGCATTGGATTCTCCGGATACCAGGGCAGGAGGGTGTGCTAGGACCCTCAATGGGGCTGGATTTACTGATAGGGGTGTATTTACTAGAGATTCCTCATTGGATGTGGTAGCAAATACACCTAGTGGGAAATCTAGACCTGCACTTGGTTGGTTGAGAGAATTTGGACTCACTGGTGGCCTGTAGTTGATGTGTTTCATTGCCAGGACTCTTGGCATGGGGTGGAGAAGGGAACCCAAAGTGTTAGGAGTAAAAAAAAAGAAAAAAAAAAACCAAGTGTCAGAGAGATACTTGAGAAGTCTTAAAGGGAGAAGAAGAGCACATTGGACCTGAACACCCTGCCCCCTATGTTCCATCGGATGACCCAGAAGCAGCTCCTTTTGATTAAGCTTTGAGAGAACCACTAGTAAGAACAGTTGCATCTTTGAAAAGCTCTGATCAGATCATCATGGGGGCACCTGGCTGGTTCAGTTGTTGAAGAATGCAACTGTTGATCTCTGTGTCATGAGCTCACCTCTTTGGGTGCGGAGCCTAGTTAAGAAACAAAAAGATGGAGTGCCTGGGTGTCCCAGTCAGTTATGCGTCCTGCTCTTGATTTTGGCTTAATTCATGCTCTCAAGTTCATGCATTTGAGTCCCACATTGGGTTCTGCACTGAGAGTGCAGAGCCTCTTTGAGATTCTCTCTTTCTCAGTCTGGCCCTCCCCTGCACTCTCTCTTCTCTCTTAAAAATAAATAAAAATTGTTTAGAAAAGATCACTGTGAATGAAATCAACAGGCTGAGTGCTACAGCACGCTTGGTATATAGAACTCTAAACGCTCTAGGGATGGGAACCACAAACATGGCTTCAGTTGCTTCTGTGGAGTGACAGGCTCTCACCCAGTTTGGAGAGCCAGAGTCCCTTCAGGGACGGGGAGGCAGGTCCCCTGAGACACACTGCCCCATTGCTGGAAGTGGAAACCACAAAGGGCCCTGCAGGTATTTACTCAAGTGAGTCTGTCCTGGAGAACAGGTGTGCTTGGGCAGGC
>NC_043717.1:110370900-110378916 GCF_006229205.1 Suricata suricatta
GGGGGGGTGACACAATCTGGGCCATGGGAAGGTGGAGGCGTCCAGGATCGCACAGCAAGGCCGCCCTCAGAGGCTAGGAGTGAGGCACAGCTGGAGAAGGAATGAAAGTGGTCCTTTGCCATCCTGGGTGGGGTTGTCGCGCTCAGTCTCGAAGTCACCCTGGGGAGCATAACGTCTCTTCTTCGCGTGTCAGGGTGGGTGGAGCGGGACCAAAGATGTACACCGGGGCTCTCGGGCCCTTGATCATGGGGGAGGCTTCTCCTCGCCCTCTCTCTAGCGAGGGGGCGCAGTTCCGCCCTTTGTCTTCGACATACTGGGGATTTGCGCTTGGCTCACAGCAAAGCCAGCTCCGGAATCTTCGGTTAGCGCGGGGGGGCGGGGCTAGCCGGCCGCTCCGCCGACAAAGGACTGTAGACCGAGGCTCCAGCACAGCATGTGCCATGGGGGTCCTGGAGACCAGAGGGAGGCTCGGGGGACATATTCCAGTCCCGTGGCACCCGGGAACACGCAAACAGCCGCAGTAAGCCCTACTGGGGGGTACTTTCCTTCCTTCAATCTCAGGAATAGATGTCGTTCATAGTTACGGCAAAGCCTCGGGGAAAAGCTCTACACCCAAGATGGCCAGCCGGAAACAGGCTTCTCGGGCCGATGTGGCGAGGCCAGATTGGCTAGCTGACCGCCCACAAACCAACGCTCTAGTGCGCCCGTGTTGAGCTGTCTTGTGGAGACTACGCCCGCACGCAGGCGCACAACGCCGCTGCCTCTATGGTCCGGGAGTCTGATAGAGCGTCTACCCGCCTCGGCCGGAACTCTATGGTTCCTCTGTGCGAAGATTGGCCTCCTATATAAGGCACGCGCAGGCGTGGGGGCGCCTCTTTTCCTTTGGCGTGGTGAGTAGTTGTGCTTCTGGACTTGGCCTTGTCCTTACTGGTGCTCTGTCCTGGTTTGAGGCCTGTCCGCGTCTTCTGTTCCGACTTTGTTTGTTTCGTTGCAGCCACTGAAGATCTTGGTGTTGCCATGGGCCGCCGCCCCGCCCGGTGGTGAGTGCCAAGTCCGTGCAGTTTGCTGATGTGAAAAAGGAGGGAGAACTGTCTTTCAATGCTAAAAACAACCTTGGGGTGGGGCCTCTAGGGTACCTTTCCTGTATTGGGAACAGGCTCCACGTTTTTACCAATACCTTCCGGGTCGCTTGGGGACTTCGTTTATACTATCTGTGTCTTTTAACGTTCAGGCCTTTCTTAAGTGTTGCCTCTATTTTGTTGGGGGTACCAGATTTACCTTGGACTGCATGTGTTCCACCACTTTCGGGCTTAAATCGACGTCTGACTTACATCCACTCTCTGTCCTGGAAATTCGCCACCTTTTTCCAGACTTGATACCTTTTCAGGGCCTTTGTGTGCCATCCCCGTCTTATTTCCGGGCGACATGCCCGGCCTCGGACGCCAAGGGCCGCCCAGACCAGAGGGCTCAGCTACCTCGTGTGCCCTGCAGGGGGCGTCAGTCTTTTCGCAAGTGGTTTCGAAGGCGAATTTATTGCCACGTGCCCAAAAGTCAGTGGCATGAATTGAGTTACTAATAAGCAAGAAATTTGCTGTGCCTTTAAGTGAGAGGTTTCTTTTATTTAACTGGAAAAGTGTTTTTCCACTTGTTGACCTTAGAGGAAGCATGGAACCGTAATAAGGGATTGAAGGAGACTTTCTGCCTTTGTGGTTTTAGTATGAGTGTTCTCTTATTTTTGATCTCCTTGGTTTCTCCATGTTTAGTTTAGAGCTAAATTCCAGGAGTGGAGACAGCTAGAGATTAACCTATTGCCCGCGCCCCGGCCCTCCATCCCCATCCCCTGACTTCATTTGGTCTTAATTTAAGGTAGCATTCAAAGCGTTTATTGTTGGATTCACTTGTGAACCATAAACGTGGATTTCCTCCCTCCCCACAGTTACCGGTATTGTAAGAACAAGCCGTATCCGAAGTCTCGCTTCTGCCGAGGTGTCCCCGGTAAGTAGAGGGAGAGCTCCCAAACTGGTTTGGCTGCACAGACTCAGTTGCCTCTGGCTCCCCTCCCCCCCACGTACTCACCCAAGTATTTTTCAGATGCCAAGATCCGCATTTTTGACCTGGGGCGTAAGAAGGCAAAAGTGGATGAGTTCCCACTATGTGGCCACATGGTGTCAGATGAGTACGAGCAGCTCTCCTCTGAAGGTGAGGCCGGATTCCTTGTTAATCCTTGTTACTTGTTAACCCCATCCCTTCTAACTGCTCCCCTCCCCCACCAGACCCAGAACAGACTGCACCAGATTTACCACTTAATCAAGAGTATTAGGTGAGCCTTTTTTACAAAGCTCACCCAGTCAGTGCAGATGTATGGTGAGGGCCAGGGATGGTTACAGTAAGTGGCTCTGTCCTATTTTGTCTCACTCTGCTGCCTCCTGCCTGCCCCCATCCTAGCCCTGGAGGCCGCCCGTATTTGTGCTAACAAGTACATGGTGAAAAGCTGTGGCAAAGATGGTTTTCACATCCGGGTGCGACTCCACCCCTTCCATGTCATCCGTATCAACAAGATGTTGTCCTGTGCTGGTGCGGACAGGTGAGCTGGGGCCGGGGTGTCTGCTGTTTTAGCAGTTTTCCCATAACTTGAGGCTTTTGTTTGCCTTGTTTTTTCCGTTGGGGCAAAGAGATGGTCTCATACAGAACTCACAGTAAAGCCAACTTAAAGGCTACCAGAACAAACACGAAAGCTATCACGACCAAGTCTAGCCTTTGGATGACAGGTGGAGGGAGGTGTTTCTGGGGAGAAGCTTTAAGCCTGAGGATACCCATCTGCCACCAAGCAGGCGGCTGAGGCAGCCACCAGTTGGAAGGCTTTCACAAACCCCATGACCCCTTGTAGGGGCTGCCTAGTCTGTTCCCAGGTTTTGTTTCCTGCAGCCAATTAAGCCGACTGTGCTCTTTCCCCGTGGGGCCCAGTGTGCAATGGCTGCGCACAGCAGCCTCCTTGGTAGTGTATGCAGCCTGTTGATTGTACGGGTTGCCCTAAGGGACCTTGGAGACAGCTTTTTCTGGTGGACATTGAGGTTTGGCCTCATGCTTTCTCCAATCTAGGCTCCAGACAGGTATGCGGGGTGCTTTTGGAAAGCCCCAGGGCACAGTGGCCAGGGTCCACATTGGCCAAGTCATCATGTCCATCCGTACCAAGTTGCAGAACAAGGAGCATGTGATTGAGGCCCTGCGTAGGGCCAAGTTCAAATTCCCTGGCCGCCAGAAGGTAAGTTGTGTTGAAAGCGTAGTCCTATTTCACTTGCCCTGGTCATTGTCTAAGTTTCCTGATTCTGTTATTTTCATCTCTCCATAGATCCACATTTCCAAGAAGTGGGGCTTTACTAAGTTTAATGCGGATGAGTTTGAAGACATGGTGGCTGAAAAGCGGCTCATCCCAGATGGTTGTGGGGTCAAATACATCCCTAATCGTGGCCCCTTGGACAAATGGCGGGCTCTGCACTCATGAGAGCCTCAGCAGTGCCCTCTCTGTTCATGCCCACCAATAAATCCTGCTTTCTGTCTATTTGTCTTCGTATCTGGATTCAGTGGGGGTGGGGGTGGGGGCCTCTTGAGAAAATTTAAAGTCACTGCCTTGTCTTTTCAGAAGAAGATTGACAAGCTGGCCAGGGCTCAAGGGGACAAACCTAGGAATATGGCTTGGGACTAGCATCCTCTTGTCTAGTTGGGACCTTGACTTAGACCTGCCTAGATCAGAAGCTATCAATTCAAAATTCCCCTGCCAATTTCCCACTGAGATTAGTCCAGAATAGTCCATTGAGTGCTGCCTTAGTAAAGTGCCCTGCCCCAGTGATGAAAAAGGGCTGGCAGCCTCAGGCTGGCCTCTGGCTGCTGTGGAATCTTTTTTCATGCGGACCTGGTCCTTTAGTTAGCCCTTGAGTAGTTCTCCCATGTTGGGAGGTGACAAGCAGCTTGGATCCAGCCCATCCACTGCTTCTATGGCCTCATTTCCGGATCCCTCCCCACCACCCTAACCAACGTCCACTCTGACACGGAGCTCCCCACAGCAGCAATGGCCTGTAGGCTTGGCAATAAGACCTTTGGGCAAGTAGTGTGCAGTTCCCCAGGCCTGGGGCTTCTGGTGTGCTGTCTGGCATTTAGTCCCTGTGGCCCCTGAGAGCCCTTTTGTAATAATTCCAGCCATTTATGAGGTTTAAAATTACCTTTATTTTTGACCTTGAGGGGGTTAGGTGGCTGTGATGTCCTAGGTAGTTTTACTGAGCTGTTCTCAGGAAAATGGGGCTGGAGAAGGAAGGGTTCTGTGATGCCAACACCTGGAATAGGGTTCTTGCTGACCTTTTGCTCTGTATCCTGTACTGTAACCCATGAACGGCACAATGTATCTATCTACACGGTTACTGTTACTGTTAAAAGTTAAGGGCTACATAACATGTTTCCTGTAGATAGCGCCAGCCGCAGCCGGGCTGCAGTGAGGCTGGGTTGCAAGAAGGTTACAAATACAGGCCTGGCAGCAATGCACAACAGGCATTGGAGCTGTTTCAAACGTGTACCGTGTGTGTGTGTGTGTGTGTGTGTGTGTGTGTATAAACTCCTCAATCCTTGTATTTACTGTAGTCTTAATATTGCTTCCGAAGAATCCTGTGCAACGAACATGGCCCTTTGAGGCGTCCGCTACACATGGGCTATCCCCACAATTTAGCTGTCTGTTCTCAGTATGTAAGTTTCCTTTTTGTCACAGGATAAAATCACTGGGTCTGTTGATTCCCTTTGTTGAGCCCTGTAGTTTAGCCCAAATCACCTGAGCCACCTTTCCCCTTCCTCCAGCCCCGGAGCCTGCTCTGTCCCCAGTCCTGACAGTAGATGGGGGCGGAGTGGCACTGCTCTAGCTTCAGGGTCCCTCCTGCCTTCCTTTTCTACGTTCTAATGCCATCCAGGAGCCCAATCAGAGAATGCAAGCGGAAACTAAGGAGACGACGGAGGAGAGCTGCAGTCCAGTGGGGCGGAGCTTTAGTCAGGTGGAGGAGGGCTGCAATTGCAGCCCCTCAGGCGTCTCTGTGGGTCCCCGAGCGGTCGGAGAGCAGACAGCAGAGATCAGCACCAGGCTGGCTCTGGGCCCCCAGGCCCTGTTAGGGAAGCAGCAGCAGCAGCAGCAGCAGAGCGGCGGCCAGGCCGAGGGGTTGGGCCCTGTGTACTGCCCGGCTCAGCTCCACTTCCACGGGGTAGTGGTCGCTGACGTTGAGAGCCTGGGGGGCGGGCAGTGAGAGGAGCGTCAGTGTCCAGTCTGAGGTGCTTTTCTGGGGAAGCCGGGCCCGCCCCCCCCCCCCCCAATTACCTCTTCCTCGGTGAGTCCGAAGCTCCTGGGGAAGTCAAAGGCGGCTGCGGAGCGCAGCAGGCTCCCGTAGCGCTCACCATGCAGCACGATGCGGTCATAGGCACAGTGGGTGCTGGCACGCACTGTGGTGTCCTCATCGTCGGGGATCACCCACTGGAAGCCTTCCTGAGTCCGTAGCACCAGCTCACCCAAGCGCTTTTTGGTCAGCGAGCCACAGTCAGCATTGAAGTCCCCAAGCAAGATCATGTCCTGGAGAGGGGGTGGCAGGGGTGGCAGTCAGGCCTGGCCGTTCAGCAGTCACGCCCCCCTCCCACGCAACCCCGCCCCCCGCCCCACCTTGCTCTGCCAGCGCTCAGAGACATCCAGAAACACGTCGTACAGGGCGTTCAATTCTTTCTCTACGGCCTTCGGAGAGGCATGCAGCGGGACCAGCACCAGGTGGGGGAGGACTGCAAGACCCGGGGGACGGAGGACTCACACCTGCTCCTGGCTGCTGGCCACCCCGCCTCCTCCTGGTGACCAAGCCCTCAGTAGAGCCAGCCAGGCCCTCCTTCCCGCTCCCAGATAGCAGGGCCACCCCTCTCCCCTTCCTACCCTTGCTGGGGAAGGTGAACTGGGCCACGAAGGGCTCCCGGGCAAAGAGATCATCCTCGTCCTTGTACACGTAGGAATCCAGGACCTGTGTCTTGTGTGATCTGGGAGACCAAGGGATGGGAAGCAGTGCCCTCATGTCATGGATTTGGGTTTGCAGGTGCCCACTTAAGAGCTGGCAGAGAGGGACCCTCTGCAGCCCCGTTTCACATGGCCCCAGCCTTCCCAGCCTTTTCCCTAGAACCTGGTTTTTATTGAAATAGAATTCACATAGCTTGGAAATCACCTGTTTAAAACACAATTCAGTGGCATTTAGTACATTCACAGGCTGTGCAACCATCACCGCAATCAGTTTTAGAACCTGTTTATGGCTCCAAAGAGAAACCTTGTCCCCATGGCAGCCACTGCCCATTCCCCTCCTTCTCAGCCCCCGGCAGCCACGGAGCTGCTTGCTGTCTCTGTAGATGTGCCTGTTCAAGATGCTTTATACGGTTGAAGGATTCCCCAGTGTCCACGGAGACCACCTTTCGTTTATCCAGTCAGCAGCTGATGGACACTTGGATTGTCGGTTTTTGCTTTGGGGCCGTTATGAGCATTGCCATGTGGACGCGTTTCTGTCCCCCTTCCCGTTACTTGGAAGTGAATTCTATACATTGTATGATTCTATCTATATAAATAGGCCTCCTTCCCTGACCCCCGACCCAACCTTGCCCTTCCATCCTGACCCCAGAGGGTTCCCTCCAGCCAGGCTGTCCTAAGGACTTCAGGCTGTCTCCAGAAAGTGGGTTTGCCCAAGGCCCACAGTGAGCCCCTGGTGTGGGGTCTCTTCCCAGAAGTGTCAGCCGATTCCCAGAGAGGAGGCCAGCCTTGCCCTGAACCCTGCAGAGGGCCCCACATCTGTGCTCGGAAAAGGCAGGCCTCTCGCTGTAGGGACATGTGGGCATCAAAGCTGAGTAGGGCAGAGGAGAGTAAGATCCCCAGATAAAAGTGCAACGAGAAGGGGAGGGCCGCCCCCCAGGGGAAGCGCCAGGTGCCCGGCCGCCCTCCGCGCTTACCGGTAGACGTACACGTACTTCTCCATGTATGTGCTCCGCCCCAGCAAGGGGCTGCTCAGGACACTGTAGGACCCGGACTCATCAAGTCTGCCAGGATGGGGAAAGCCAGGTTCAGGGACTGAGGCTCTGGTGTGGGGGGGGGGCAGTCAGACCACAGAGCCCTCCTCACCGATTGAGTTCTCGAAGCAGGAGGGACGTAGCACTGCCAGTAGAGTCCACCACCTCCTGCAGCATCATGATATCACAGCGAACCAGGATCTGCAGGACGCCAGGACGGCCCCACTCAGTGCCAGCGACCCCAGAAGGAAGGTGTGGTCCCTGGCATTTTTGTGGCCCAGAGTGATGTGGCTCTCTGGCTAAAGCCCACAGAGAGTATTGAGACCCGGGAGGACTGCGAGGATACCGAGTGCCACCCCACCCACGCTGCACCCGTATTACAGAGGGGAGACTAAGGCCAACAACAGGCAGGGAGCATGCTCCATAGCCCCAGACCCATGTCTCTTGTTGTCCCCTCTTTGCTGGGAAACACCTCTGGTCAGGCAGGGCAGGGGCTTCGGGCCGTGGGGGATGAACGTACCCGGACCAACGTGTCCATCACATGTTCCCTGGCTGCCTTTGTGAGCGTCAGTCGCTGGGCATTGAAGGCACAGATGCGAAAGGCCTCAACCCCCCCGGGCAGGAGCAGCAGAAGCACCGCCGGGTAATGCATGGCTGGGTGTGTGACACTGGGGCCCTTGAGAGGAGTCCAGGCCGTCCCAGGCTGTGCTCCCAGCTGGGCTTGGTTCTGCTTCCGGAAGGACATGGCAGTATGGGACAGAGGAAGTGATGCCCATCAGCTCTCAGAGCTGCCAGCATCGCAGATCTCCTGCCTTTCTCCCTGCAAATGCCTTCCAACATCGGCACATACGGCTGGACTTTCACACCCTATGTGCCAGCATGGGGCTTGAACTCGTGACCCTGACGTCAAGACTTGGGCTGAGATCAAGAGTTAGATGCTTGAAAACAGTATGCAGGTCCCTGAAA